>NC_137815.1:63259421-63527697 GCF_963921795.1 Nannobrachium achirus | reverse complement strand
CAGATGATACGTTGATCGAACCAAGCGCTTTGGAAGTGCTCTGCACATTCATTTACTTCTGTGGACACAGTCTTGTGATATTAAAGATAAGATAATGATGTTAAAAGGAACGTGATGCTGTTATATTGTTGCACCAAGCACAGATACATACTTTTTAAAATGGAGCCGTTGTTTGAATAGAGGAGATGTGTTATTATTTGATCGTTTTAATGTTTCCCTTTGGCATCTGAGTGAAACCCACATTATTCCCAAATCCAAGAGGTTACATTTTACACTAAACACTAAATGTCGTACATGCAGTGAATATGATTTTATACCTGAACTGAATATATCGTCACTGTCGGGCAGAAACCTTGTATCTCCAAGTTTCACATTTGTACGTTTTTTCGCGAAGTAAAGCCCTGCTTCATCATACAAGGCCGTCGCACAAAAGTAGTGAGTGCGAGGCGTTGTGTGCTTGTAGATCGGCTGTTTTCACTAGTTTAGTAAAAAAAAAAAAAATTATAAAAACGAAAGGTTTCTACCCGACAACGACGATACACACGACTGCAGAGAAGGAAGTGTAAAATGTCTAAGGGCAACAGTTGATAAGTGACAATTAGCAATTTCCAATTCCATTTTGAGAGGTGGTCAATATTGCCAAGTCAACTGGCAGAATCTTTTAAATTAGTCAGTTAAAAAAATCGAACCTCTGTTCGAAGTGGAGCTGTGTGTGTGTGTGTGTGTGTGTGTGTGTGTGTGTGTGTGTGTGTGTGTGTGTGTGTGTGTGTGTGTGTGTGTTTGTATTGCAGTTGAAAACAGCGCCCCTCCCTTAACATGTGTGGTCATAAAAGGTACTACACCACATTCTTGAGGCTACATACAGACAGACCCACATACAAACATACATACAAACATACCTACACACACGGCCACGTATAGGGAGCTCCACACAGCTCCAAAAATGACATACAATAGTTAAATTTCACCCCACCTGTAATAAACCCACTTGTCTCGGGATGAGTTGACTGCATTCGAGACTGGCAGGATCAGAGCCCCCCTGGGGGCTAGCGGTGTTTCCCTGGGGGCTAGCGGTGTTTCCCTGGGGGCTAGCGGTGTTTCCTTGGCCTGGCTCTCGTCATAATTGGGCCAAGTTAGCACCATCATTCCTGTGACAGCCTGCGTCAACGGGATAATTGTGGCTGAGGATTCTATTTCAAACTTCATTAAGTTTCAAAGCAGGATTTGTCACTTTGCCCAGATGGGAAGAAAAGATAGAGAGGCCAGAGAAAGAGGGAAAGAAGAGAAACAATTACCGCTCTTCCACTGCGGAGAGCATCAATATTTGAACAACCCTTCAGTCTAAAGAGGGGGAGGGGTATAGGAGGGTGTCACATAGCACCTCTGCCACATTCAATTTCAATAAACGCTATTCAGCAATATGATTAGTGTTTCTCTTGGACCAAAGACATGGCTAAAGGGTTAATGTCTCGGCCTGTTTAATTCCCCTTTAATTTGAAAACGGATTCTAAATCCTAATTACTTTTCCGGCCAAAACTGCTGGAGCTGAAAATCTCACCCATGGCACGCGGCGCACATACATCACTGGTTGGCTTCTGGTCACATGGGGGGGTTTTGTGAGCTGCCTAAATATTAGTCAGCTAAGGCTCAACATCTGCCTACCAATTAGATGACGGAAGGCTGATAGAGGGGGGGGGCATGGAGCAGTGTCAGGAAGACAGATGCAAACACATGAGGAATGAGAGTATAGGAGGAAGACATTGTTAGGTAGAACATGAAAGAAAGAAGGCTCTAAAAGCAAAGGCCCAATACGAATGCCAATGAGAGAGAGACAGACAGAGAGAGACAGAGAGAGACAGACAGAGAGAGAGAGAGAGAGAGAGAGAGAGAGAGAGAGAGAGAGAGAGAGAGAGAGAGAGAAAAGACACACAGTCAGTCAGACCAGGCACGTGCACACATAGACATCAAAGGGGGCTTGAGCCCCTGCCCTTTTATCTGTCCGTAAAAAGTGCCCTCTTCAGACCATGAATGCAGTTTTTACTGTGGTGAAAGAAATGCAAATGCCCTCTTTTCCATGCCATACCTGAAGGCAGCATTCAAGAGAATAGCCCTCTCTGTGTAGAAATCCATGCCATTACGCCACATCTCCAGTATTGACTTGATTATGCTTAGTTCAATGTGGTATCACACACACCGAAAATAGCTGACCTCCAAGCTCTCAAAGCATCGCAGCGTGACGAGCTTGGAGGTCTACTATTTTCGATATTTCCACCAAAAGGCCCTTTTAGAGATTTCAGCCCCTGCCTCTCTAACATTCTCTGCACGTCCCTGAGTCAGACAGAAATACTGTAGATAAAGTGAGCGAGAGAAACAATCAGATGCAGCCAAGAGAAAATGATGACCAACAGAACTCTGAATGAGACATTCTCACCACACACGGATGCACGCACACTACACTTGAATGAGGTCAAGGTAAACTTTATTGTCCACAAGGGAAATTTTGCTTGGGCTTTCACCCCTACTGCAGCCACACATAAAACATCAATGACAATACTAGAAATACATACAGTACAGAGGGGGGACACAACAATACACAAGTGCACAGAAAGTAGTTAGTAGTCAATATCACTGTCAATTCTATTTCAGAGCCTCATTCAACAATTTAGTTGACACAGGGACAAATGATTTTTTAAACCTGATATAGTGCCATATAGATTCACTGTACCTTCTGCCAGAGGGCAGAAGTACAAATTCTCCATGTAAAACATGGGTAGCATGCATCACTCACTATTCTTTGAGCCTGTCTTAGTGTGGTCTGCTCATAACTGCAGAGAGGGGAGTTGTCCAATCCTATGATCTTCCCTGCAGTCTGCACCAATCTGAGCAATTTGGGCCTCAGTTGTACTGAGTGATTACCAAACCGAACTGTGATGCCAAATCTGACCAGGCTTTCCAAGACTGAAACTTCTCGTCCACCTCTCCTCCACACACCCTCTCTTGACGCACCTCAGGCCTTTGTCTCCAACTGTTAGCATACTCTAAGAAGAAAAAAAACGGAGGCGATCCAGGCACTCGAGTTTAAAAAGAGGAACAAGCCTTTATTAAATTAAAAAGGCAAGTGCCGACATGTAAGGGCTGAGAAATCCTGGTCTAGTCTTTTAGTCAACCCGCCTGTCAGAGTGTCAGTGCAGCTAACGCTCTGGGATAGGGTTAGGGATACTGTATATACCGTAGGTTTAGTAATGGGGAGAGTCAGACGAACACAACGTCGGAGTAACGCAACCTACCCTGCTTGCTACAGGCAGTGGTGGAAAAAGTTCTCACATTATTTTTCTTTTCTTTTTAAGTAAAAGTATCAATACTGCAATGTAGAAGTACTCTGTTACAAGTAGAAGTCCGGAATTCAAAATGTACTTGAGTAAAAGTATGAAAGTGTTTTTTTCTTTTAATGAAAAGTACAAAATGTTTGAAAATAGCAGATCTACAAGCTCACAACGCGCCACGATGCGACACGTTGTGAGCTTGTAGATCGGCTATTTTCAAACAACCTAAGAATAAAACATGGCTAAAGTGGTTAATGTGTGTTTTAAAATAGTATAATTTATATCCGAAAAGTAACTAGTAACTAAAGGTTTCAAATAAATTTAGAACAATATTTCGATCTGAGATGTAGTGGAGTAGAAGTAAAAGTACTGAAAACTGGAAATACTCAAGTAAAGTTCAAATACCTCATAAGGGTGCCACACCAAAATACCTATGAGAGTGGAATCTGCGTTCTGCCGATGCATTTCAATGAGAGTAGAGCGGTTTTCGCAGAAATCCTCTACTGGCATGAAACCACTCCATTCTCATTGAAATGCATTGGCAGAACACGGATTCCACTCTCATAGGTATTTTGGTGTGAGGGCACCCTAACTGTACTTTAGTACAGTACTTAAGTAAAGTTACTTTAGTTATTTTACACCACTGGCTACAGGAGCACCACCACCCACCCCTCAGGAGGGCACATCCCCTGTGAGACAAGGCACTCAGCTGCCGGTTTTGATCTTACACTCTGATATCAGAGGGTCTCTTTGAAAAAGTAATTAAGGGAGGTGGGTGGGGTCCATCAAAAGAACACCTTGGAAGGAGAAGGGGCTGCGTATCGCCACTGTCGGGAGGAAATCTTTATTTTTGAGAAAAGGGAAAAAATAACCTCCAATGGATTTTCTTTTTGTCAGAAGCTCTACTTTTCATTGGATCAATGTTTATAAAACCCTCACACAGACTTAACAACTTTTAAAATGTAAGCATGACGAGGTGTGAGCTTGTATATCGGCTATTTTTGCTACTTTTGCACATCACACTAGTACGACACAGTAAGCCTTGGATCCCCAAGGATCAACATAATTTACTAGCAGAGATATGCAGAGATTATTCTTAACCATCTCAATAAGGTCTATTTGCATACTTCAAACGACACCAAACTTTTTTTGGCTTCTGAGGGGCTTACCGAACTATAAGAAGGTTAAGAGAGGACAATCAAAGTGGGTGACAAGGTCATAACACGAAAAAACGAAATCTCTTACTTAGGATGTATCCTTGAAGCTAATCTTTCCAGTGAAAAGATGACTTCTAAAGTAATAAATAAAATCAATCAACGAACTCGTTTCCTACAGAGGATCGCCCCAATGGTCAATTTCAACACACTGAAGACCATAGCTGGTGCAATAATCCAGCCCCTCTTTGACTACGGAGTCCACGTATGGTATCGTGACGCCCCAAAAGCCCTGAAAACAAAACTCCAAACAGCCCAAAATAAACTAATTAGGGTTCTGCTTAACCTTCCCTATCAGACTCACCTCACCGCTACACACCAGTTAAGAGTGGGGTGGCTCAGAGTAGATGATAGAGTACAGCAACTTGCAATGGGCCTGGTGTACAAGATACACTACACCACTATAATACCCAAGTACCTGTCAAAATACTTTATAAACATTAAGGATGTCCATAATTATAACACCAGAGGCAGCGCCACAGATCACTTCCAACCCAGAGTAAAAACCAACAAAGGGTCAAACTCGTTTTTCTGCTATACCACCAAAATGTGGAAAGCCTTACCGAAGGCCATAAAGGAGTGTGGATCACTAGCATCCTTTAAAATTGCCCTGAAAAATAGGGATGCACCGATATATCGGCCACACCATCGGCATCGGCCGATATTTGCCATATCGGTCAATATCGGTATCGGCAAATAAAGCTGACATTAACCGATGGCAGTAGCCGATATTTATCCGTTGTTGATAAGCACACATTTTGCGCTGATTATGTTTGTGTGTTGGTTATCTGCAGCATACCAAACTAGCCTATCAAGCTGTATTTCTGAACAGTTATTTCTTATAATGAATATGTATTTGTTTCCCTTGCACAAAATGGGGAAATTATAACACTTAAAACAAAATAAACAAACATCGGTATTGGTATCGGCTATCGGCTAAATTGTTATTTTAAACATCGGTATCGGTATCGGCCAAGAATTTCCTTATCGGTGCATCACTACTGAAAAACCACTTACAGGCAGCAGCCGTTCGCAACTGGTAAAAAAAATTAACCTAGCCCAACCCTACCCTCCCCTGCCCCTTCTTTGTATATACTGTTTGTTTAGACTTACTGTTTTCTTTTTTGTTTTTCTTTACATATCTACTGCATAGTACTGTGTTCTATTTGTCTGTCATTCAATGTTATATGAGATACTTCAATGGTTTCCAGTGGAAATAAGCTTAGTCTTTTCATGGATCTCCTTTTAGTAGACCTTGTACCAGTGAACTGTACCGTCATGAAACTGTACCTTTTCCTATGCAAACTTCTAATAAAGTCTTCAATCAATCAATCAGACAACATTATTTTAGTCAGGTACTGTACACTCACGTCTAAGAAAATGTAACCATTTATTGCATAAATGGAATACAGTTAATGGCGTTAAAGGGCGTTCGGAGATGTTCCCTGAAAGGAATACAATGACATGTAACTTAGTCAAATTCACAGCATTTGAGCTTAACAACATTTACATGTAACTTAATCAGACAATCACAAGTATTTGAGCTTAGCCAGACTGATGGAGGCTGGGGTGGAGGAGGCAGCTAGCAGCGAATGATTCCGAAGCTTCGGAAACCAAGCATAGGTAGAGAAAGCAAGCCGTATTTAAAGGAGCCTTCCCTACTGATTGAGAGCTTTGATTGGAGTATGGCAGTCATGTGACGTAATGACCAGCAGATATGAGAATGAGGAATGAGAACAGAGCTGACTGACAGCTGACTACAGCTGGGCGGGACGACTCCCATGTCCTGCATAAACTAACGCGTTCGCTTCATTTTATACTGCCTCAGAACTGGGTTTTGAGGTCTACTGTAAATGCTTAGCCTGGCTCCAGCCAATAGACCCGCCCACTCTCTGAGTGAACTGCTTCTCTTGGTCTGGTTTTGTCATATGTCTACCGAAACCGACCGAAACTGACCAATGAAATCAATACAATACGGAGGAGGGGTGCGTCTAACTTTTGAATATCAACAGAAACAGTGGAGGGAGGGGTGGCTCACCAGAGTTCTAAATTGCCTCCTTTGAACTTCAAAAGAGCTACAACTACAAGTGTCGATAGCTCGTTAGTGATTCTCTCTAATCAATGAAACATCAAAGACAATTACCTGTTTGGTGCATGTCATTGAGGGGAGGGGGAGGAGGGAATGTTTTGTGTGCAAAAGTCAAACACAATCCCTCCCACCAGATCTCTTGTGATTGGGAATTTCAAATTTTAAATCCCCTCCCCTTTTCAATCAAATAGAATGGGGACAACTTCAGACTCAAGCTCCAGCGTAGAGTCTGAAATCAGGCTAGTAAATGCTAGACACAGCCCTCTCTGTATTCTGCCTAGCAACACCGTGGCTCGCTGAAGCATTGTGTACAACGCTGGAGTGGTGCTTTATCACGGCTGGATCTCCGCTGTGCCTTTTCATCAATCTCCGACGTGCTTTGACATAATTTGTCTCTGAGACTTTGGCATTTCTGGACACAGACACGGCGGACAAAGTGTGTGCTGTCTCTCTGACTCTCTCCATCAATTAATTGCCAGCCGGTTGTGTTTTGTAGTCATACAGAGAGGGATGATCCTCCAGAACAGTCCATGGTACATTGCTGACAGATTGCAGAAATAAAACAATATAAATCACGAGCACGTCGTCGAGTGGAACCCACACATGTTGGGTTGTGAAAGGCACTGCCAGAGTTATTATGTTATTACAGTGATTTTCAACCGGTGGTCCGGGGACCACCAGCAGTGGTCGCTAAGGGGGTTCCAGGTGGTCCCCAGCTAAATTATGGAGAGATGGTTTACGAAATGAACACTTATAGATCTTTAACTCTTGAGACCTTAAAATGAAACCAAATGGACCCTGACGGGTCTGCATCATGCTGCATCATATGATGCAAAATGCATCACTAGTCATGCTTAAATACTAAAATATCTCAAAACACAGATTGAACACAAAAAATAACTCAGGATTGTGTTGATTGTGTCCCAAACAACAATAAAATAAGAACTGGTTGTCGCAAAAGTGAAGTGGGCCTTTAATTTACAAGAAGTCTACACAATTAGCTAGAGAATGTAGAAGAATTGCTATTTTTACATCTCCTATGGTGTCAATGAACTGGTTCGCTCAACTCGTTGTAGAATTGCTGTGTTTCAGGGTATCTTGGGTGCGGAATTCGGGATAAAGTATGAAGAGAAGCAACCCGCACTCACTTTTCATTAAGAGTCTTTTTTAATAGTGGAACAGCAGCAGTAGTAGTCAGGACAGACGCGTTTTCGACCCTTAGGCCATCATCAGTGTAACTGAGTTACTAAAAAGAGTTACTTATTAAAAAAGACTCTTAATGAAAACGTGGTTGCTTCTCTTCATCTCTCCTATGGTACCACATTATTACAGCATGCGGAATTGTGGACAAAATCTTATCCAACGACAACAAAATAGTTTTGGGTCTCAGAGGCTAAATCTCATCAAATGGTGGTCCGCGGTTCAAATGCAGAATAAATAATGGCCCTTATATGAAAAGGTTATAGTACTGTGTTATCATGTTCTTCTTGTTCGGTTGGCACATGCTACTGTTGGTATAAATTACATTTTAATATTTAGACGCCACTCTCAGAGTTAAATAAACAAGGGTTTCATACGAAACCTACTGTTTTGGAACATAATAACTTATACATTTGCTGAGAATGTGTCCACTGCAGGTCCGTACAAAGGGGATGACCAGCTTTTATGTCATACTGTCCCAGGACATTGGATAAGTGAAGCCAAAACATTCTTCATCCTTGGCTTCTGAGCACGAGACTCAGTCACGACACAACACCATCTCATGATCCATTGTTATGTTTTAACTGTCCAATGAATGTTCGACAGGTCTATTTTCCTGTGTCTATACTGAAGTATATTTGTGAAATGAATATACAATACATTGTATTCAGAAACGAAAGAAAAGAGAAGAGAAGAGAAACATTATTATTGTACCACTTGACATTACTATTTTGTAAGCCGAATGATTTAATACTATTTTGTAAGCTGATTGATTTAATACAACTAAGAGAAAACGGACATTACACTGGTGTGGTCTCCTTTCTTGTGTGGGAGTGATCTTTAACCATTTTTGGGGAAACTGTATTTATTCTTGTCTTAATTACATGGGAAAAATACCCATCAGCTACAGTCTCCAGTCCTCCGCCATAAGGTCACACAAATTCATATGTAGTTGTTATCACATAGCTGCTACATACTGTAACCGTTGGCTTACGTATAGCCAGATAAAAGTCAGTTATAGCTACTATAGTACCTCACCCGCTGGCTGGGGGGATCCCATGACGCCTGTACGATGAATGACGCCACCGGTTCAAACCAAGCCTTTCTGAGAGATTTACACGCTATGTTGCATCTGGTGTGACAGTGATAAGGGGCAGGTTCCCCTCAGCTCTCTGTGTGTCAGCTCTCATACTGTGCTTAAGCCGTTTAGGCCTCGAATTATTGAATGCTTGAACTATTGAAAAATAGCAGATATACAAGCTCACAGCGCGGCACCGAGTGCCGCGCTGCGAGCTTGTAGATCTGCTATTTTTTTTTTAAATCATGAAAATATGTGCAAATCTTAGAAGATCTCATTTTCAAGTGAATATTTGTAACTCAAATATTTGCTTCTGAGGCGTCCCTGATACAAAATATTTTGAGGCGGGGGTCGGCGGCCAAATACATATAATTCTAGGGGTCCTTGACATGAAAGAGTTTGAGAACCACTGACCAAAAAGTCTTAGAAGGAGTTAGAAGACACTTATAGAATCGGTTCAAAATCGGGTCAAAATTCGAATTTTCACGATAAAAAAAAAATAGCAGATCTACAAGCTTGCAGCGCGGCACTCGGTGCCGCGCTGCGAGCTTGTATATCTGCTATTTTTCAATAGTTAAAGCATAAAATAATGATACGCAATAATGCTATTGCGTACCCGGTATAAATGGCTTAATATGGGGAAGATGTGTGTTGTAATACTTCAGAGACGCTTTGATAGCTGGGTCTTCCAGATAGGCCTATACAGAATGCGATACTGTCGAAACTTAATCCTCCCACATTCCCCCCCCCCCCTTTGCCTGACGTTTTGTGAGGAAAATAGAAATATTTTGTCTGCTGGCGGAGAAAGTCTCATGCCAACTATTCTCCTCATTAGGGAACAGGATATAATGGTACATTTTAAACGCTGGTGGATGTAGCTTTAATGGGCCAGGAAAATATGAAAATGTCTCCCCTGAACATGCACTAAGAGTTGAATATCAATATTCATGCAGCGGCACTCTCGTTTCCTGAGAATAATTAGCCAATTAGAAAACTATAGCATTGTGGGCTATTTTCACCAGCTAAACTTCATCATTTCAAACAATGTGCCGTCATATATGGAATATGTTAGGTTTAGGTTAACACTAACTCATATCACTATATACTATAGCATATCGTCGTTGTCGGGTGAAAACCTTGTATGTCCCAAAACGTTCGTTTAGCATTTTTCATTTTAAAAATGATTTAAACTAGTGAAAACAGACGATCTACAAGCACACAACGGTGCGAGGCGTTGTGTGCTTGTAGCTGTTTTCACTACTTTTGTGTGACGGCCTTGTACGATGAAGCAGGGCTTTACTTTGCGAAAGAACGTACCGGTACAAATTTGAAACTTGGAGATACAAGGTTTCCAATCGACAACGACGATATAACAAGATATTTGTTGGCCCGGACCGCTGGCCTAGCGGTCTGGGCACTTAGGCTCTGATAGCCTGACAGTGCGTCACAGGTTCGAGTCCCGTTCCCGGCGACCTTTGCTGCGTGTCTCTCCCTGTCAATAAAGGGAGGAGAAAAAAAAAAGAAAGAAAAAAGATATGATATGATATGATATAATATATCTCTATAGAGATGTATTGAATTCAAGAAATAACATAAGATATTCAAAAGTGTCTGAATGCCCTCGATGATTATAAACTCGGTATGGAGGAGACCTACTGTATGATCCAGTGAGGAAGAGCCAGAGTTCACACAAGCACACACCCACACGCCCGCACGCACGCACGCACGCACACACTTGCTGTTTCTGCGCACATTGTTTACAAATCCTCCTGAGATTTAACTTTGCAGTAGAACAATTTCTGAACACTTGGAAGACAAACACGGCTCCTCTGGGCCTGATTGTTAGAACAAGAGTTCTAGCGGTCCAGACATGAGAGCTACTTTCACATTCCGCTCGCGTCTCTGGCTTAGCGCAGACCACAACTCCGTTCACTTATTGTCTACATCTCTCCATGCTCCGCGGGATCTGATAATGAGGCATCCAGCTAAGCTAACGCAAACATGTTGTGAACTTGCCCTCATCTGAACCAATTTAAACTCCGACATGTCTGGCCAACGCGCTCCCTTTTTTTCTATGGGGTCATACAAGTCTTAAAGCACAAGTACCTTTTGGAAGAGGTTTGGGTTGTGTAATAAACCTTTCAATGATGTAGCCCCACATATTGGTGAGATATCTTCAATAGTTGCATCATAGATAGAAAAATTATAATCCAACATAGTCTTCCCATCAACTTACATTTCCCGTCCTTGTCCTTTTTGTGCCCATATATTATGGAGATCCATGATGTCATCATCAGTATTAAGCCCATATCTTGGGCGTCTATGGTGTCAGACATCTATGATGTCGTAACATGCAGAACCTCTAGTTACCTCATATGCCATAAACAACTGATATCACATGAAGTCTGAGATCCACAGTTCTTTTTAGCGTGCGATGCCATTGTATATGTCAGTGGTTCTTATCCTTTTTAGGATATGTCCCCAAAATATTCATACTTGAACTGGGTACCGCCCAATATAATCATATTTGAACTAGGTACTTGACTCTGACAAGCACTTGGAATTGTAGACATAACATTTAGTTTGACTCAGTTCCATGGACAAATATCGTAAAAATAGCCCATCAACAAGCTTTCGCCGTTCTAGCTCACACCACGCTGCGAGGCGTTGGCCAGTGTTTCACAAGTTTTTATACTAGAGTTTGTTGATGACTTTTGATGCAGTAAATGGTCTTTTTAATTTAATTGAATTCTTCTTGTAATATAGGTATTAAAAAATGTCTTCAAATAAGTCCTTTAATTGTCACTTTACTTTCATCTGGGGACCCCCTCCAAAATCATGTGGGGACCCCCAGCACAGTTTGAGAACCACAGCATTATGTGATAGCATACATTATGCTTTAGTCTACACCAGCTCTCCAACTATGTTGTGAACTTGCCCTCATCTGAACCAATTTAAACTCCGACATGTCTGGCCAACGCACTCCCTTTTTGCCAGACCCATGAAATGGGTAGGCCTACATAAGCAAATGTCGGTCTGTCCCTTTTCTATATAAAGGGTATATATGATGATGACATGATGATGACATGCCTACAAAAGGTATGATGTCATAAATGATGATGACAGACAGGGGGTCTGGCACAACCAGGTTGACCTGGTCTAGTTTTCTATGGGGTCATACAAGTCTTAAAGCACAAGTACCTTTTGGAAGAGGTTTGGGTTGTGTAATAAACCTTTCAATGATGTAGCCCCACATATTGGTGAGATATCTTCAATAGTTGCATCATAGATAGAAAAACTAGACCAGGTCAACCTGGTTGTGCCAGACCCCCTGTCTGTCATCATCATTTATGACATCATGCCTTTTGTAGGCATGTCATCATCATGTCATCATCATATATACCCTTTATATAGAAAAGGGACAGACCGACATTTGCTTATGTAGGCCTACCCATTTCATGGGTCTGGCAATTATAATCCAACATAGTCTCCCCATCAACTTACATTTCCCATCATTGTCCTTTTTATGCCCATATATGGAGATCCATGATGTCATCATCAGTATTAAGCCCATATCTTGGGCGTCTATGGTGTCAGACATCTATGATGTCGTAACATGCAGAACCTCTAGTTACCTCATATGCCATAAACAACTGATATCACATGAAGTCTGAGATCCACAGTTCTTTTTAGCGTGCGATGCCATTGTATATGTCAGTGGTTCTTATCCTTTTTAGGATATGTCCCCAAAATATTCATACTTGAACTGGGTACCGCCCAATATAATCATATTTGAACTAGGTACTTGACTCTGACAAGCACTTGGAATTGTAGACATAACATTTAGTTTGACTCAGTTCCATGGACAAATATTGTAAAAATAGCCCATCAACAAGCTTTCGGCGTTCTAGCTCACACCACGCTGCGAGGCGTTGGCCAGTGTTTCACAAGTTTTTATACTAGAGTTTGTTGATGACTTTTGATGCAGTAAATGGTCTTTTTAATTTAATTGAATTCTTCTTGTAATATAGGTATTAAAAATTTCTTCAAATAAGTCCTTTAATTGTCACTTTACTTTCATCTGGGGACCCCCTCCAAAATCATGTGGGGACCCCCAGCACAGTTTGAGAACCACAGCATTATGTGATAGCATACATTAAGCTTTAGTCTACACCAGCTCTCCAACTATGGGTCACTCACGACCCAAAGTGGGGTCACGGGAAGGGGCCGCTGGGGTTGCGTATTGGCAACCCCCCCAAAAAAATATATAATAACCATTAAAGCGACCAACATGAAGAGAGGAAGGCAACTTGACAACACACTCCGCCTCCATCACCGAAAGAGAAGCAAAAACATAAGACACACACTGCAGAGGAATTATGTTCAATTTGGCTTAAAAGAGCCATTGTGGGTGTTTTTGTTTCTCCGAGAGCGAGGTACATACAATACATGGAGTCCATGGGACCATTTGGTTCCATCCATCTGTACCCTTGCGGCTCGCAGAGTTAAATTACGGATCACAAACAAACTTTAACAAGCGAGGGTGATGGGGTCGCCAAAAAGGGTCGCTAATAATATGCGGTCGTGAGATCAACAAGTTTGAGAACGCCTGGTCTACACCAAGTCATCCAAGATCATTTTCTGACACTAGGGCTCTAGAGAAAACGAAAAAAGTGCTGAAACTCTGAATATAAGTGAATATATGTGTTAACAGTAATTAAGCTTAGCCTAATATAAGCTTAACTCACGTCCTGGATGTGGTTCGTAGCCACAAACAATACAGCAGGGTTCCCCAAATAGTTTTCCCCAAGGTCCGAATTATGTCTAGGGTACCAAGCCGAGGACCACAACATTGCAGGGGGCGAAGGTGGCGTTTCCACAACTCCAGCGACAGTTCAGATATCGTCACTCTCGGGCAGAAACCTCGTATCTCCAAGTTTCAAATGTGTACGTTTTTTGGTAATGAAAACAGCCGATCTACAAGCACAGAACGCCTCGCGATGCGAGGCGTTGTGTGCTTGTAGATCGGCTGTTTTCACTAGTTTAGTACATTTTTTAGATGATAAATACAAAACAAAAGGTTTTGGACATACAAGGTTTCCACCCGATAACGACGATATACAAGTGTTGTTGCTGCTCTTATACCACCATTATTACTGGGGTTGGTGGGGGCCAGACAGTAGCCCGCCACGGGCGCCTATTGGGGAACCCTGCAATACAGTATCTCCTGGCCATGAAAACCACTTCATAGAAGAAGCTATACCACAGATAGACAAAGCTTGTCCTAAAAGACAGCTCTCACCTGGTTTGGATCCTTCAGCCACAGAGCCGTTGTAGACCTGGTTCTGGAACTCAGGCCTGTTGTCGTTCATGTCGATAACGTAGATGTACAGATCTATTGGATTCTCCACCTGGTTGCCATTCATGTCCACTGCATGGGCTCGCAACTGTATGCACACACACGCACGCACACACACGCACACACAAAGAAAAGATCATTAGCATCCAGTTCTCTCAGTGGAAATTAACAGCGGTGTTCAACTTTGATTGACATGAACCTCGCCAGGGTTAGAATGAGAACACAATACACAACACAACACAACACAACACAACACAACACAACACAACACAACACAACACAACACAACACAGATAGCTCAATTACCAGTCAGTGCTGACGTTTTGCTAATTGGCAACTCCACTCAATTGGCAATTATTCAGATTCTCCTTGCCAGTAGGGATTGAGTATCCTGTTGGCATCTTGGCATGGGCCCTCGCCAACGGCAGGAGCAGTAAAGTATAGTGAAATGTATTGAAGCAATAAGCCACAAGAGGTATGTGGTTACCTGGTATTTTATAACGACTGAGAGGTGTGGTGAGACACGAGGCAAAGCAGAGTGTCTCCAAACATTATAAAATACAGGTAACCACATACCTTGCGTGGCTTATTGATTTTCTAAAACGGTTACAATATGGCAACATGAAGAATCATAGACATGTACCAATTAAAGCTGTTCTATTTCACTAATAACACATGTACCAATTAAAACTGTTCTATTTCACTAATAATTCACTACAAGGTCTGCAAGAAAGTAGTTCCCAGCTACTACAAGAAAGTAGTTCTCAGATATTAATTGGTGCACTGTGGAACACTGTGAAAAGAAATTACGCCCCTGGGTTTGATATAAACTGATTCAAGGTGTGTAATATAGTCTCATATACCACAGCAATTAAAAACCAGCCAATCAGAATCAAGGAATGGAACTAGTCGTTTTAGAAAACAACATCTAATTTGTAGGCCTAATAGGAATCATCAGAGAGGTGCACTACTGTAGCTCCACGTAGTTAGTGGCAACTATTTGTTCTGGGGAGGGGGATGTCAGTCAGTGGCTGCTTGTCTGGCCATTTTGTCGTGGCCTCTCCCACCGACGTGCCTTTCCTTGAAAATTCACAGTGTGAGATGCATGCCCGGCGCTACGGGGGGGCCTGGGGGGGCATTGCACCCTCAGTTGCAAGTTGTGCCCCCTCAGTTTATATATGTAAAGTCAAGAAAATATCAAAATCAACACAAATATTTGCTGAATATTATTATTATTATAAAACTGGCATCTGTTGTAGGTACATTATTATAGATAATAAAAAGAATGTTCATTATTACTAGCCTATATAAAAAATATGTGCCCCCTCACAATTTTCAAAAGCCCCCTTAGTCATTTCATCCTGCAGCTGGCCCTGGTGAGATGAAAGAGCGAGATGACAGGGGAAAGAAAGTGCCCTGGTGAAGAGGAGTCAGGGGGAGATTGGAGAGAGTGAGCCTTGTGGAAGTGAATGAGACGTGAGAACACAAAGAAGAAGGAGGGGGAGTTGAGTGATGTGACAAA
This sequence comes from Nannobrachium achirus, assembly GCF_963921795.1. Classification (NCBI taxonomy): domain Eukaryota; kingdom Metazoa; phylum Chordata; class Actinopteri; order Myctophiformes; family Myctophidae; genus Nannobrachium; species Nannobrachium achirus. The sequence goes on along the minus strand of NC_137815.1, from coordinate 63,511,912 downwards.
AGCAATCACCATCCACTGTACAACAGGATGTCTCAATCTTCAGTACTACATGGTTACACAGTTACAGAGCACAGGGCAGCGTGCCCCGTGCTCTCTCACCAATTACCAATAACCCCTTTAGGCATGCCATCATTGGTGAAATACGTAAAATTATTATTGTGACCGTAGGTCGCAGTTAACTATGAAATCCGTAAGGATACAAATCGGGAATGGGGGTTTTAGTGGTTAGTGACGTGCAGAGAATGTTAGAGATGCAGGGGCTGACATTTGTAAAGGGGCCTTTTGGTGAAAATATTGAAAATAGCCGACCTCCAAGCTCACAACGCGTCAGCTATTTTCAGTGCTTGGTACCACACTGAACTAATCATTGTGGGCTCGCCTATAAGGCGAGCACACTTTAGATATTGTCATTATTTATTTATCTATCAGTCATATAGTAGACGGGAACTTCGGTTCCTTTCTACTCCTACATACTTAGTGAGAAAATGAAAATAAAAACATCAATGTGTTCAGCTTACTGTGGCGCAGTGTGCTATTACTTTTTACAGCAATCGGCCAAATGGTGGCGCTGTAGGAAGCCTTCGAAAGTGCAAACTTTGAACAGGTATAGCTCATGCTGTGTTATACATACAGCCATGAAACCTGTATACACTTATGCGTCTCCTCATGCCGAACAACTTTTACCCTCTAACTTTTGACCTCTGACCTTTAGGTCTCCCACAATTTGGAATAATATGAAAAACAGTAAAAATCTATCTCCTCCTGGGTTTCTTTCGTTACGCGCACGAAACTTTTTTCACATGAACTTTGGACCAATACGGTGAGATTGATCAACCAGATTTTTTTTAAAGTGAAATATAATTTTTTAATAATTCAATCAATATTGCGGTTTTATGCAAATTATTCTTCGGCCTCTAAATCATACATGCAAAGTTACACGTTCATGGCATTTGGCAAAGATGTAGAAGGTTAGTCAAAGTATCACTGAAACCAATTTTATTCCAATCGGCCAAAGGGGGGCGCTAAACGAAGCGTTTGAAAATTCAAACTTCAAACGGGCATAAGTCATGACTCGTTTAGTTTGAAGACATGCAACTTGTTACACGCGTGCTTTGACTCAAGCGGAAGACATCTGTGTCGTTGTTAAGTAAGCTCCGCCCTTCAATTTTCCGCCATTTTAAGCAGTTTGTAAAACGCGCAAACCCGCTTTTATTCTGGAATCTTCGCGTCACGTGCACAAAACTTTTTTTACTTGAACTTTGGACCAATATCTAAAGATCTGTCAGATCGGATTTCTTCAAAATTGAAACATGCTTTTTTTTTTATAATTCAATGAATATTGCAGTTTTATGCAAATTATTCTTCTGCCTCTAAATCATACATGCAAAGTAACATGTTCATGGCATTTGGCAAAGATGTAGAGTGTTAGTCCAAATATAACTAAAACCAATCTTACTCCAATTGGCCAAAGGGGGGCACTATATCATTTTGAGCAGTTTGTGAAACGCTTAAACCCGTTAGGATTTTTTTTCCGCAATTTGCATGAAACATTCTACACACAATCTAAGGACCTTTATCTAATATGCCTATGAAGTGCACACACAAAAAATATACAATAATAATTATAAATATAGCTGCAAGCAGCGATAAAGTGGCCAAGGCCAAAAACACCTCAAATCATGAACACAGCCTGCAATGTGCGTGAAATCTTGCAAGCACATTCCCAATAGGCCAAGGAACAGATACCACCCTTCTCACATTGGCCTGTTATAGCGCCACCAGTGGGTCAACTTTTGCACAACACATTTTTGGAACAAAATGGACCAATCTTTGACGTCAGTAACGTCAAAGAGAGCACTGCCTGCGATCTTGACATTTTGTACTTTTATAGCCATTGTTTTCTGGCTTGAAGCGAGCCCACAATTGTTTCGAAGGAACAATATTTTCTAGTTATCAAGTCAATACTGGCAGTCAATAATGTGACGTACGGTATGGATTTCTACACAGAGAGGGCATTCAAGTTCAGGAAAGTTTGGACAAGGCAATTCTCTTGAATGCTGCCTTCAGGTATGACATGGAAAGAGGACATTAGCGTTTCTTTCACCTTAGTAAAAAAAAAAAAACTGCATTCATGGTCCCGGAGAGGGCACTTTTTACAGACGGATAAAAGGGCATGGGGCTCAAGCCCCCTTTTATGTCTATGTGTGTGTGCACGTTCCTGGTTAGTGATATCACACAACAACACAAAGCTTCATAATAGCTTCGTAGACTCAACTGCGCTGTGGAACACCACTCACAATACATTCACCTTCAACACTATGTCAATTTATAGTCTCCCGAAATATAGTTGAATCACAACTGGCCTTGGTGTGTAAGGACAGGCAGTATACAGAGTATAGAGTGTGTAGCATCATGCTGTTGCAGCATGATGCTGTTGTTGCGGCATGCTGTTGTGCCGGGAGAGACAGATCTTTTGTGCTCCACAACACTGCCTAACAGATCTATCTGCCAGGCTATTGAGAGGAATGTGTCAAGATATTCTAAGGCATGTTGGAGGACAGAATGGAAGTTATGGCGACTATATTTAAAAATACAAATAAATAAAACGGGACCCTTAGCGTCACAATGTGAAGCGTTGTGAGATTATAGATCTGCCGTTTTCTTTTTGACAATTTCCTTTTTTTCATCTGGTGTTTGCATCAAATTGAGCTTGCGGAAGTTCTTTTATATGTGGAAGGCATAATGTCAAGGTTCAAGGTTGTACTTTATTGTTACGTCTTTTGGTACATAAGAGTAAAAGAGTAAAATGTGTTTTTGTTTGGCATCCTTCAGACAATGCAGTCGTATATCATGTGTTGTTGCCCCCTTCTTCATTTGTTAACAAGTTAATTCATTCACACTCCGACAGAGCAGTCTGTCACCCCATGTTCATTCTCAATAGCTACAAGCTAAAGGCCCATTCCCACTGGGCCAGATAACAGATAAAAAAATCTCTTTCTCCAGATATTTTTCCATTCTAGTGGATGGTAGATACAGATACAAAAAAATATCTGTCTCAGATAAAATAAATATCTGTGACAGATATTTTTTTATCTGTATCTACCATCCACTTGAGTGGAAAAATATCTGGAGAAAGAGATTGTTTTATCTGTCATCTGGCCCAGTGGGAATGGGCCTTTAGTCTCATACGCTCTCTTACCCAGGCCACAATGCATCTCAAGCAGTCTTTTTAAGCAGCTCCCTGTTCTATGTTGATTCTTGGTGTTTAGCTGTTACTACTGGTTGTGCAGCTGTAAGGGTTAAAAAATCTACCTACCTCCCTGTAAAATGTAGTTATCATGCTAAGTATTGTTTAAGGATTGTTCTGTGTTCTATGGATTATGATACATGAAATCTTAAATCATGCAACTGGAGGTTCAATGTTATGTGCATGTAATATCATGCCTTGCTCTGGGGGGTTTATGATATCAGATTATGTCTCATGTTCGAGCAGATAATCTGTTTCATCATAGCAGAGCTACACCGCCAAACTAAATGCAATATCATTGCATAAATGGTAGAATAGCATTGCAATAAACGGTATGGTCAATATAAGCATGTGTGGTTATTCTGAGCTGAAATATATAAAAGAAATATCCATAAGCAGATTTTAGAGATATTAGTCGGCACACCAAGTTTGAAACAGAGAGACAATCCTGGCCAAACCGAGATGTCTGGCCTGGCCTCCGCGTTGGAAACCCAGAGTTACAGAGAGCCTTAACGGACGAATGAAAAGGACTTCCTTCCTAACTTAGACTGACGGAACTATTGCTGTATTGACTTTGACCTCTAAGGACCTTCCAGGGAAAGTGCTCATGTGCGTCTTGCGGTGACATGCTTCCTAGTTTCTTCTTCTCTGAGATGTTATTGTTTTGTTTTTTCGCACTGTTTTTTTGACTTTGCACTATTAAGTTGGAACTATTGCTGTATTGACTTTGACCTCTAAGGACCTTCCAGGGAGAGTGCTCATGTGCGTCTTGCGGTGACACGCTGCCTAGTTTCTTCTGCTCTGAGCTGTTTCTGTTGTTTTTTTCGCACTGTTTTTCGACATTGCACTATTAGGTTGTGTTGGTAGTTTCTGAGTATGTGTCTTGTTTAACAATGACAGTGAGATACTTGTTGCACTAACTAGCATTGACTGCTTTGGTCTCTTTTTGTAAGACACTTTATGTATATATACTTATATTTAATTCGCCCCCTCTATTGATGCACCTTCTCTTTTTTGGTACTGTACTGCTCTTGTTTTTACTCTTATCTATTTTTTCCTACTTCTCTGTAACTTTGTAAATAACTGTATACTGCTGTGCTACAACTGGACAACTAAATTTCCCCCTTGGGATAATAAAGGTATCTATCTATCTAGCTATCTATCTATCCTTGTGTGTGCGTGTCGTGGGTTGTCCTGGCTTTTGTGTCTGTGACAACACATGAACAACACACCTGCTTGAGCACGCACCGACGCAAATACTAATCCTCCAGACACATGTTTACATTATATTAACACGGACGCAGATATGAACACACCGACTCGCAGGGGCGTCACACCAAATTCGGGGCCCTGGGTACAAGGATTCACTGCGGGCCCCCCATGAATGTTAACTATTGAAAAATAGCAGATATACAAGCTCACAGCGCGGCACCGAGTGCCGCGCTGCGAGCTTGTAGATCTGCTATTTTTGAAAAATTGTGACAATGTGTGCAAGAAACCCATGTTTCCATGTCAGTGATGCTCAGACTTTTTCATGTTAAGGACCCCCAAAAGGATTTGGCCACGGACCCCCATCCCAAAATATTTAGTTCCAGGGACCCCGAGAAGCAAAATTTGAGTTACAAATGTTCGCTTAAAAAATACATATATTCAAAGATTTGCGCACATTTTCACGACTTTTCAAAAATAGCAGATCTACAAGCTCGCAGCGCGGCACTCGGTGCCGCGCTGTGAGCTTGTATATCTGCTATTTTTCAATAGATAAAGTTATTTGGGCCCCCTCCACCTTGGGCCCCGGTAACTCAGTCCCACTTTCCTACCCCTTGTGACGCCCCTGCCGACTCGTGTGGAGATACACGCATCCAATCAAAACAGCTGGCTTTAGCCACTTAATGATCCCAGAGGCTGCTTTTCCATAGGCTGGAGCAGGGCAAACAGACACGAGAGAAAAACCCAACAAACAAACAAACAAACAAACAAGCCCAATCTGTTTTCTCAGCTGTGAATGCTGCACGCTGAGCGCTGTTTGGCTCTGTGCATGCGTGCGTGCTTGAGTGTGTGCATGTGTGTCCACTATGTGAATGTCTGTGTGCTACTGTAAGTGTGCGTGAGTAGGCAAAGTTTGAGTGTGCGTGTGTGTGTGTGTGTGTGTGTGTGTGTGTGTGTGTGTGTGCGTGCGTGCGTGCATGCGTGCGTGCGTGGCGTGCGTGTGTGAATTGGAATCTGCCCTTGAGTGCACTTCTGTATGTGGGGATTTGAATGTGGTGGTGGTGGGGGATTCAAGTAAGTGGCAGTTGGGAGTGTTTGGTTTGGATGGTTTTTCATTCTCGATTATTTATTTTTTTGTAAACAACTTGTTTTGGAGCAGACAGGGAACATGTACAATCAGCCATGCAGGCTAAACATGCTACTGCAGGGGTCTTCAATGTTTTCAGGGCAAGGACCCTTAGTTGAGAGAGAGATGAAGCAGGGACCCCCACAACCTGTTCATAGATTCCATATAGTTTCATTGTTTGACAGCACAATCATCAGTGTATTTTGGGTTCATGTCAATTTGTGTTTTCAGATATTTAACCACTTGAAATGTCAATACTTAATAAACGTGACCTTTCACTCTGTACTTGGTCTGCTCTTTTTCCCCTCTACACCAAAGCTTTTTGCCGAAAATAGCCGATCTACAACCTTGTAGATCTGCTATTTTTGGCTAAAGTTCTCTCACTCAAGTAGTTCATATAAAAAAGGAGAAAAACAGTTTCTATCACACAAAGATTTGGAGGACCCCCTGTAGTAACTGTGAGGACCCCCTAGAAGACCCCTGTCCTACTGATATCTGAGGATGTATATTGTTGATTCTGCACTGATGAAGGGAGATGGATAAAGGAGGTTCAAAAGTAGTTCAAGTCGTTTGCGGTGACCCAGACAGCTGCGGTCCAGCTGGAAAACAGTCAACAACACAGTAGGGTAATTAAAGACAACGCTCTCTCAATGTTTTACATGAACTGAACGAAGCTAATTGGATGCAGTTACTTGTACATACTGAATGTTTGTGCCGCTCTCCGCCACGTGGCAATGAATAAAGCTAATGACTTGCCAGGTAAACACAAAGTCTAGTAGTGCACGGGTCAGTAGCATACGTGATATCTCCACAATTAGGTCATCATAAAGGTACTATCATATCAGCACTTACAGTAGTACAAGCGTAACTTTACTTGGGAAAAAAACAACAACTAAAAAACGCTGCACCTGCAGTGGGTTTGATCGCCAATGCGTGCAGCTGTGCCAGTATAACTACCCTTCCTCCTCACCTTACAGTTAATTTCCCCTGGTATTAGTCAGTCAAAAACACCACTCTTTCACTTAAATATACAACTAACAAGCAAAGTTGAAGCAGAACATCTTATACTATGAAACAGACTAAATGTCCCCTGAGCCAGGTTGAGATCTCCATGATACATCATATACAGTGCAACACAAGCAAGACACAGTAGGTCCATATATAGTGCCTACTGTATATAGGATATGGAATCAGTTTCAGTTGCCCTCAACCTAATCTGCAGTGTGCGTCTTTATGTCTCTTTATGTCTTTATGTGTGTCTGTCTGTATGTCTTCACATTATTCAGCTGTAGGCCTATATCTTTCCTGCATGCTGGTCAGCGGGGAAAGGACCTCTAATATACTGTATTTCAAATCAGTCATCTATGTAACAAAGATATACAGTATATGTGTGTGTGTGTGTGTGCGCGTGTTGATTACTATCCCTATCCAGACTATGGGATAAGTGGCCCGGTACTAACTAGCAAATTAGAATTCTCCTGTCCCTCTGCTAAGGGGCCCATTACTGATTAGCCAATTATAACAATCTTGTCCCTCCGGCTTATGGGATGTGACAACATGCCACCAACCTCCATAGTACGAGAATTGTAATGTCTATGCACATTCAAACCAGTCTGAGCTGCCTTTTGACAAAGAGTGCCAATGATCGGCAAGGCACCGAAAGACTCATACTGTCTGACTCATAGATGTATGAGTCAGACAAATGCAGCAAGTTGCCAAAAGCAGCATGTGTAGGCCTATTGCATGTGTAATAGAGATGAGTAGGTCAGTCAAAGGAATAGTGCACTTTCCTTCTTATCCAATATAGGTTTCGATACAGCCATGTCTGCAGCACCGAGAGGTTATCACGCTAATCTCGTGCACCCAGGCGATCAGGGATCTCCTCCTACTGATACGTCTGGTAACATCTGAATACAATGAAAGGGCAAAAAGAAATACCAGCTTCACAGAAGAAAGTGAGGGGCATTCTTAGGGCTGTGGCAATTATTACATAATCGTCTAATCGCCATTATTTGACATAATTGCGACCGTAGGTCGCACTTACTACAGAAAGCTGCTCGAGGTGTCCGTCTGTCCGTCCGTCCGTCCGTCCGTCCGTCACACACGTCACACGTCACACTTTTGCCCTGCTCATATCTCCGCAACCGTTGCCCCGATCCATGCCAGATTTTGCACACACACTCCTTACCTGCCAAACTACAACCTCCAAGGACCCCCAGAGCTCCAGGGACCCCCAGCTCCCTCGGGGACCCCCAAGTGTAAAAAATGAGCACATGTGCAAAAATTACCAAATGACCACCCCAACGGGGCTGCTCACGGGGCATTCCCGGGGACCACCCACTCCTGGTGCTCCAGAACGGATGCAAAAGTGGTGGCGCCCCCAGTGGAGGACCCCCTGCCACTGCAGCTCACATAAAATGCCGTAACTCGGGCTAGGAGCGACCGGGAGAGCCGGGGCCGGTACCTATTCGTCCGCCTTGGCGGCGCGGAGACCCCACCCCTCATTTCTCACATGGCCCTCTAGCGCCACCATGAGGCCGATTCAGATTTTGCCCTAAAATCACGAAAATCACTACACAGTATGTCTACACTCATGTCATCAACATGGATCAGGAAGATTTTGGAAAAACACATTTTTGCTCTATTTGTGGAGATAAGTGACCTACGGTCGCTTATCTCCCGATTAGGGAGTCTTACTGGTCACTATTATTTTGTCATAATCGTCATATTGGTTTACATGTTGAAAAATATACATATTTTCAAACATTTTCAAAAATAGTGGAATCTACAAGCTCACAACGCGTCGCCATGTGACGCGTTGTGAGCTAACTGAGTTTGTAGATCGGCTATTTCCACTATCAAGGTTCTTTTTCAAGTATAAAGTTGTCAAATAAGTAAGTAATTTCTTTGTATATTTAGGTTATGTGTCATATCTGCCATGCGCAACTTCAAAGCCTACAAGCCAAACAGGAATGTAATTGTCAATGACAGAAACACAATTAAATCGTTAATCGCAATTATTTGAGTGACAATTAATCGCCATGTAAAATGTCCTAATCGTGACAGCCCTAGGCATTCTTTCATTTGGGATGGTATCAGGATTGGTTTTCGAAGCGGATGGCTTAGGTTCGTTACTGCTGGTTTTCTCTGCCGTCCAAACCCATTCGCTGAATTTACATTTCCCCCGACGTTTCGGTAGACGGAGATTTCCGTTGATCTGACTACGCAAGACTAATATCACGCTAACTACCACGTTGTTCAAAGATCAGGAGAAGGCGCAACTCAAATATTAGTCCTTGCTAATGGAGAGCTGCGGCAGGAGATAGTGATGGATGGAGTGAGAGAAACAGCAATATACTGTCACAGAGGTAAAGTAACTACGTCCACTACAACAGAGTCTATAGAGTTTGAATCCACGTGGTGTATCCAGCTTGGATGAGCACTTTACAAACACAATTAAAGAACAAAGAACAAAACAGATTGTTCTTTGATTGACTTTCGTGATCCCTATTGATGAAATCTTTAACGGAAAGTTTGTTTTAACAACCCAAATAAGTAACCCCATCTTCCCATCTTGTGATTACATTAGTTGCGTTTCCATAAAGCTTATTCGAAAATAGGAAGCGAATTATCGGAAATTCGAATTTAGCCTGTTTCCATCTGTGGGTGTCATTCGAATTAACACAACTACTGCCTCTTAATCTGAAGGTTTGCTTGGTGCCTCGGTGCCACGCCGTTTCCTCCATAGGCCGCCGCTATTATTTTGAAGGGCTGGAAGGGGGTTGTTTTTGTTTTTTTGGATTATCACTTGACGGCAACGATTACGTCATCTAGTCACATGACAGTGTGGGTCCAGAAGGGAAACATGGCTGCGCCCATCCCGAGTCTAGAGTGTGCAGAGTGGAGACCCCTCTTTGTATACAAATGTCTTTTATGAGTTATTGAAGTGTCTTTATGGGCCTCTCAATGGATTTACTATGGAGGAGCTTCACTTCGCGTGCACGCCCGACGTGCGTTGTAAACAAATCGCGGACATTACCGATGCGGGCGGGACCGGAGCGACGTACAGTAAGTAATAATATCTTTACTGTATATACAGTAAGATTGACAGTCCTCACCGTCAACGGCGCCATGGTATTAACCCTTTCAATGACGGTGAGCGTCGTCAACAGCAGCAGAACAGTTAATGTAGTTAGTTCATCTAAAAAAGCAGTAGGTGGTGTACCTTTTCAGTCCTATGACATTATATAACTGCAGAAGAACGCGCAATGTGATGATGTCACTAGAAGTAGTAGAGCGACACAAACACAACACATGAACAGAGACTGAGACTGAACGTGATACTGAGACAGTTTGTGTTATAAGTTTGCATTGAACAAATCTTCGTTTTATGTTCCGTCGGAGGTTGTCTTTGCACAACAACAGTCTGTAAAGTGCTACCGCTGGCACGTTGTGAAAACGGGAGGAATTTACACACAGAGTTCATAGACGGTTTGTTTTGTGGGCTAACGCTAATACAATGGACGTTAAGTGGCAGGGGAAAGTGTTAACTTGCAGGACTAATGGACCAGAACGTCATCATTTATTAGCTTTTATTGGCTGACCCGTTTTCCATTGCACTAATGCGCATTTAGATTTTTCGATAAAGCCTCAAAATCCACCTCCTCCAAGCGCATAAATGTTTTTGCGAACAATGAAAGTTTATTCAAATTGTGAAGTGTTTCCATTAAAATATTTATGTGCAAAATCCTTAAGACTCAAAAAAACGGCTTTATGGAAACGCAACTATTGTCACCAGTCATGAAGCCCAGGGACCTACTGATGTTGGTATCGAACCCACAAAGGATGGATCCTGTGTGATGACAGTTTGTTATCGGAAAGCCACGTGCAGACATTGCTGAGCTCATAGCGCTGAAGAATCTTTCGACCTGCAGTTTGTCCCTGTCCGGGACCAGAAGCGCAGAGTCGCCCGTAAACAGCGACAAATTGCAGTTTGCATGCTGATTCCACTGACAGGTGAGCCGGTAGGGTCCAACAGCGGCGGCAACACAGAAACGTGCGGGGAGGATTAATTGGCACGACAAAATTGGGAGAAAAAAGGGGTGAAAATATAATTGGCTACTCTGCATGGTGCCAGCTCATTGTCAACTGGTAAAAATGGACCCTTACAGATCCACTTTCACAGTCAATGTGTTAAATTAACACTCAGGAACTTGCTGGGTGACTCTACACACAAACCAACACCTGCTCATTAGCTCTAATGAAAAACTATTTTTCTCAAGCTCCGTCTAAACACAGACCACCCTGTCTCTCTATGTCTCCCTGTCTCTTACTGTCTTCTTTTCTGCCTCTTTTCATCACTCCCCCATTGCAGGTAAATCTTGGTCTAATTGACAGGTGGAGTGGCTGTGGAAATGTGGGTTTTGTCAAGGCAATCTCTCTTTCATCGTCGGCGTTTTTCAGGAGAGCCTGGAGAGAGGGATCGACCGCTTCAATGCGGTATGTTGTGTGTGTGCAGGAGGAACACAATAGACTGCTCACCACCAAACCCAGCCTGACTTATGGTTTTGTTTGTTTGGTCAGGTGGTATCAGAGCTAAGAAGGACATGTCGCCCGACACGCCAGACAGACAGAGAGAGAGAGAGAGAGAGAGAGGGAGAGGGAGAGGGAGAGGGAGAGAGAGAGAGAGAGAGAGAGAGAGAGAGAGAGAGAGAGAGAGAGAGAGAGAGATTTTCCTGGTATAATTGAAGGGATAATTATATGCACACAGGGAGAGGAGTGACGGAATACGAAATAATGACTAATGAACAGAGGTGTAAAGTAACTACGGTAAGTACATTTACTTAAAGGTATATTCAGTGATTGTATTTCATTCAAATAAAAATATAATTGGTACATTTACCATTCGTTCTCCTCACTAGAATGTGTGCTGAGCTGACCATATAAGGACTTCCACCATGGCCTGTGTTACGAGCATAGCTAGATTAGGTTTTCAGAGGTGGCCAGCCAGTCCTCGACCAATCAGGGTAGATGGCCGTAGTTATGTTATGATGTTTAGTTATGATGGTCAAAATAAAGGTTTTGAGAACCACAGTCGCTCTGAATTAAGAACGTCTGCTAAATGCCTAGATTGGAAACTACTGAACTCATAAAATGCCACAGTCTTGTAGTAAATCAGTATCATACATATCCTGAAGCTGGAGACGTAGGCCTACCGATATTCAGTGATTGGGTCTAATGATCAAAACGAGAACATTATAATGGTGTAAAAAATCTATAAAAAACTAAACATTTCCACGCTGTAAGGCCAGTAAAGGGACAAGATGATCCCCGGCCACTTTCATTATCACTGAATACACCTTTAATTACTGTACTTAAGTACACTTTTGAGTTATTGGTACTTTACTTGAGTATTTCCAATTTCCAATACTTTTACTTCTACTCCACTACATCTCGAATCCAAATATTGTACTTTTACTCCACTACATTTATTTGAAAACTTTAGTTACTAGTTACTTTGCAGATATAAATCATAATCTTATAAAACATGCATAAACCACTTTAGCTTTATTTTACACAAAGGCTATTTGAAAATAGCCGATCAACAAGCTCACAACGCGTCGCACCTTGTGAGCTTGTAGATCTGCTATTTTCAAACATGTTGTACTTTTACTTTTGGTACTTTAAGTACATTTGGATACCAACACTTTTGTACTTTTACTCAAGCACATTTTGAATTCCGGACTTTTACTTGTAAGGGTGCCCTCACACCAAAATACGGAGTGGAATCCGCCAATGCATTTCATTGAGAATGGAGCGTTTTAGTTTTTTTGCCAGTAGAGGATTTCTGCAAAAAACGCTCCATTCTCAATGAAATGCATTGGCGGATTCCACTCTAGGTATTTTGGTGTGAGGGCACCCTAACAGAGTAATTCTACATTGCAGTAATGATACTTTTATTTAAGTATAAAATGTGAGTACTTTTTTCCACCACTGCTAATGAACCAAAGACAGACAGACAGACAGACAGACAGACAGACAGACAGACAGACAGACAGACAGACAGACAGACAGACAGATCAAGCAGAGCAGTGGATAAGACATCGAGGCAGACAGAAAAGACGGACAGGTGTGTGTGCGTGTCCTTACATGGTAAGAGGCCCTCTCCTCTCTGTCCAGGGGTCTGGTGACATACATCTTGCCGTGCACAGGGTCGATGTTGTAGACGTCACTCGGGGGCTGGTCGGCTCCGGCTCCTGTGATGCTGTAGCGGATGCCGATGTCCTGGTCTTGATCCGAACGGATCTGCAGGTGAAAACCGGAACCATTTTCAGCCACTTATTTGAACACTATAGCAGGGGTCCGGGACCCCTAGAGGATCCTCAGAGTTACTACAGGGGGTCCTCCAAATCTCTGTAGATAGAAACCCTTTTCTTCTTTTTTTAACCACTTGAACCCTAGTGTCCTTATTCTGAAACTTTAGCCAAAAATAGACGATCTACAAGCTGCGAGGCTTTGTGAGCATGTAGATCGGCTATTTTTGGCAAAAAGGTTTGGTGTAGAGGGGAAAAAGACTAATTACATAGTGAAAGGTAAACTTTATTAACTATTGACAGTTCAAGTGGTTAAAGCTGTACTGTGGAAGCTGCTCAACTAGTGGTCAGTAGCGGTATTGCTTTTTTCGGCCGTTTTTCGGCCGGAGTCGCCGTGGACCACCGGAACGGGGGGGCCGCCGCGACCACCTCCGCCTCGCCGATACACATCCGTAGAGCCGTCTCTCTCATTTTTAGACCAGGATTGAGGGAGTAGCAGGCAAGATTCCTTCACCAATGTAAACACAGTTGCTGAGGGAAGCTACTTCCTGAAGAGACAGCAAGACTCGCTGTGATTGGCCGGTGGTGTATGATCCGCGCTGTGATTGGCCGGTAGTGTATCATGTGGGAGATGACATCATTTTGCCGGGAAATACAGCCCCTGTCAAGGCTATGTAGAAAACATATAAAGAAAAGGCTTTTGGGGCTGAAATTAACGGAGTGGGTGTTCTAAAACTTTAGCGATTTAACAATTTTAAGATTTGTTTTATTAAAAAGGTTACATAGTATAACTTTAAATATCTGAAAACACAAATTGACATGAATCCAAAATACTGAAAATGTTGAAGATCCCTGCTATAGCCTCTCGGGCTTTTAAGCCGTGACATCATTTTGTAGGCAGAGGAGAATCTGCCCCCAGAGCATTTTCTGTCCCTCGCTATTTCAAAAAACAATGACTAAAAAATAACGACTAAAGTATCATTCTAACACTTTCCTTTCAATAACAAAGAGAAGAAAAATGTGTAAATAGTAAAAATAGTAAAAAGATTCACGGAAACTGGGGGCAGAAATTCTCCTCTGCCTACAAAATGATGTCATACTTAACAGCCCCATACTGGGCATGCCATAAACATTGTATTATCCACTTACTATAAGCTCTATTTTATACTTCATCATACAACAGAGTCGCATGGTGCGAATAGATGATCTACAAGCTCACAACAAGTCGCCTCTTGTTGTAAGATTATAGATCTGCTATTTTCACAATTTTTCAAAATAGTTTAAAGGTGTTGATAATCTTTGAGAGGAAAATATATATATATATATTTTCACCTATAATGACATGCTGAAAATAGGGACGGCAGGTTCAAAGTGGTTAAATTAAATCTTATATACAGAACATGTGCATTATTAGCCTGGTTCAGACCCTGAATCGCTAGCCACACCCCTTTAAAATTTTGTTTTGGGAGTCTGGTGTTGCTCTCACTGAAGAGGTTTTCCTCGTTTGGAAATCTGTACGGCGAATCAGCGTTGTGAATCAGCGTCTTGTGATCAACGTGGGCGGGGGTTTTCCCAGAACTCATGTGCGATTCGCCGCCGCCGGACTGGACCGTACACATCGCGTTGTGGTAAAATGCCGTAAAATGCGATCATATCGATCTCGCTATGAAACATCAGTAGCAGACATGTTATGTTGTGTTTGATTACTAATTCGTTGTGCTCCTATTCCATGCTGTTTCTTTGGTTAGCAAGTAGCACTAGCAAGCCATATAACAACACTACGTCATCTGGTTGTGTTGGTCAGATGGTGAACCAATCGCAGAAGACGGCCATCCCAGAAACAGCTCTGGAGGGAAGCACTTTCAGACTGAATAATGAAGTGAAACGAAATGTCAATTCAGAGTGTCAGGCTAGTGCATTATATAATATATTCATAATAATATAGACACATTACTGGCTGAAGGCAGACCACACAGCAAGTAAAGCTGCATCACATAACATGTGTTTGAAATAAAAGAGTTAAGTCAAAGGTTCATCATCAAGCAAAAGCACTCCTCGTCCTCCCGAGTGCTTTTGCTTGAATGCATTAGCACCAACAAGCACAATTAAAGGTCTTATGACATAAAACAAATTCTGGCTTTTTTCCTGACCTCAATTACACCCCCAAAAAACTGAACATTCAACATTCAGTGTTTTTTTCTGTAATCTGTAGTTTTTTGAATAATTAGGCTCAGAAAAGTGAGTTAATTTTCCTCTAGACGTACGCATCATCATCCATGGGAGGATGTGGTTGTAGGGGACGGTGTATCACCTTTGATGTTACTTTACATTGTGTTTGCATCCGCCCAATGCACCATTTATCATTTGCCAGTTCAGTTGTTGCGTTCACTCAACTACAACCACCTCCCCCTGGATGATGATGCGTACGTCCAGGGGCAAATTATATATATATTTTTTTATGTCATGACCCCTTTAAGGGGCTGTTCTACTGGACCACCGTTTGATGAGATAGTTAGCCTCTCAGAACCAAAACGTATACAATTTTGTATAGAAAAACATGCTTTCGTCTCAATCCACAATTTCTCGGATTAACCAGCCAAGCTCCCATATCTGGCTTTTTTACTTCACACACCGCCCGTAATGTGACACAGACAGTCAGGTGATATATGGCACGGAGGATACGTTTCAGCGTACCGCGCTCCCAATACCACAGCAATAAGAAATATCAATAGTTTATAAAAGGCTTTTCCGTTCGGCTCAGTGACTTGCTGTCTGCTCGGAAAAGACAAAAGAACATTGGATCCTTTTGTTGTTAACTTCCTGTACTTGATTTACAACAAGCTCCGGGGATTCAAGCAAAAGTCACTCCCAATTTACTGTTTACATGGCGTTAAAGCTGCAATCCATAACCTTTATGCCCTACCTGGGAATGTGAACGCGGGTGTCCTCCTGCGTGGGAGCACATTTCTACTGCTTGGCCACGGGAGATGTTGCACTTAAAGCTATACTGTGTAAGATGCTCAACTAGTGGTCATTAGCCCTATAGCAAACCGCGGTCGCGTCCGCGTCTTTCGGCCGTTTTTCGTACCTTCACACCCCCGCGTCTGCCTCCACCTCGCCGAGAGCTATCTTTAGAGGTGTCCCTGGTTCCTGTGCGTTCAGGCATTCCGGAGAAACGGACTCCTTCACCCTGCCTGGTAGGCGAGATTACCTTTTGAGTATAGAGACACACGGGCGACTACAAATATGGCGACCCCACTTCAAGATGCGCTGTGATTGGCCGGCAGTGTATAACCCTCGCTGTGATTGGCCGGTAGTGTGATGACGTAATTTTGCCGGGAAATCACGCCCCTGTCACGGCTAAGTAGAAAACATATAAAGAGAAGGCTTCAGAAGCTGAAAATAACGGAGTGGGGGTTCTAAAACTTTAGCGATTTAACAGTTAGGACAATTTTAAGATTTGTTTTATAAAAAAAGTTACATGGTATAACTTTAAAATGAGCTTCAAGAACTAAGAATGAAGGGGGGCTTATTTATCACTCACTCACATACTGTAGATATCGTCGTTGTCGGGTGAAAACCTTCTGTCCAATACCATTCGTTTTGCATTTATCATTTTAAAAATGATTCAAACTAGTGAAAACAGCCGATCTACAAGCACACAACGCCTCGCAGCGCGTTTTTCCAAAATGTTTTAAAAACAGATGTACAAGCTCGCAGCGTGGCGCAAAGCTTGTAGAGCTGATATTCTTCAATAGCCAACAACACATAAATGGATAAAGTGGTTGAAATGAGATTGACATTCTTTTATTAGGAATAACCCCTTGAGATGGACCATCTCGTTTTCAAGGGGGTCCACAGTAATGATTGTGATGCTGCAGTATATGAACTACTTTAGGTGGGGACCCCCTGGAACCCCTCCAAGGACCCCTAGGGGTGCCCGGTCCCCACTTTGAGAACCACTGACGTAGAGCTCCAACCACGCACTGCAGATGTACTACTCATATTGTTAACATCTATTACCGATTCAAAGAGGTTAATGACTGCAATTTGGCTAAAAGCTTCACAGTGGTGGGCAAAGGCTCTGATGTCTACAACATGCTGTGATGAATCATCAGCAACTGGAACATAGTTTTCACAAAGCTGTACCTGTAAGAACAGGCTGAACACAGATTGTAAAGTGGGATGTGGAATCAAAGTAGTATCAATCATCAATTGCTTCAGATTATAATAGTAATAATAGATACAATTGTGCTACTCTGACCTATGGTTCAAGGTAATTGGCCATTAGCACCATGAGGCTGATTTGAAACATCTAGGGTGGCAGTACTGTACTTCCTTGGCCTAGTGGGAAATGTGCGTACATCGTGTCATGGCAAACGGATGCTGCGTTCATGATCTGTGCCATTTTGTGCAAAGCGGACCACTCCTGCAAACTTTGGAAGACAATTGTAGCCAATCAGAATAGGAAATTCATCAATAGCTGCCTGCAGAAGATCCTCCACATCCGATGGCCAGACACCATCAGCAACAACGAACTCTGGCAGAGAACAAACCAGGTGCCCGCAGAAGAAGAAATAAAGAAACGCAGATGGCGCTGGATAGGCCACACCTTGCGCAAGCCCCCAAGTACCATCATTAGACAAGCGCTAACATGGAACCCGCAGGGAAAAGCGGAAAAGGGGTCGCCCAAGAAACACCTGGCGCAGTGACCTGGAGGCAGACACCAAGACCATGAAGATGACCTGGAACCAACTGGAGAGAACAGCTCAAAACAGAGATGCCTGGAGATCGCTTGTTGACGGCCTATGCCCCAGAAGGGGTAGTAGGCGTAAGTAAAGTAAGTAAGTAGAATAGGAAATGGCCGATCAGTCCAGCGGTGGCCGAGATTAGCTGTTCACAGGCTGACAGATGAATAGACGGACGGACAGATAGACAAACAGATTTAAAGGAGTGAAAACATAATCCTACAGCAGTATTATGACAGAATGTTGCACTTTAATGTTGATTTATCCTTGGCTTTGTGCGGCTGTCGTGCACTGGAAATAGCTGATCCAAAAGCTTGAGTAAAATTATAGATCTTCGCTGCTCGACCAGGTACACAACCAAGTATACATCTGCCTGATTTATCAAAATGACATCAAAATAACTAACTAATCACCACATTTCCATACCAATTGCCATATCCAGATATCTGTAATCAGTACTTCAGTAGTAATCAGTAGTTCAGTGGTAATCAGTAGTTCAGTGGTAATCAGTAGCTCCAGATGATTACAGTATGTGTGTCGACTGGGCACTGTGAGCTTTAGGAGATTTATGAGACAAATCGCTTTAACCCTGATGTCTCTGTGAAAATGTTAGAATAAATCTTCAGAAATCACACCTAGCGTGAAGTGAGTGGTGCTATTCATGAGTTCATTTCAGTAAGCGTCGAGCGAAGCTTGGCCAATGTGACCCTGGGCGTACAACAAACCTTGAGCGCTGCCAAGATGCAGGCCAGATGTAGGCCAGATGTAGGCCATGTGTCAGAGCCCGGACAAAGCCAGATGTTGGAGCTTAGCTCAATTAGCTCCTTCCAGGAGCACCGCTCAAGAATAGCAGATGGGGAACTGTGTGGGGGTGCACTGCCTTGTTCTCCATAAATATATTGCAGTGCGCGGCGACCAAGCCATGTCTTGTCTTGTTCTGTCTGGTTTGTTTGTTTGTTCTGTGTGTTGTTTTTTGATATATTTACATAGAGGAAGCAAGCACGACTCCATTTCTCTTCTCTTCTCTAGGCAATTTTACCGGGTGCGCGGTTGGGAACGTAACTTTAAACAAGAGAATACAGCACTCACGGAACTGTCATTTAAGGCACTTTTATTATATATAAGTTGGCGTGGCACGCCGCAGAGTAAACAACGTACGCGTTTCGGTGTTAAGCCTTCCTCAGTGTTGTATCAAATATCATACAACGCTGAGGAAGGCTTAACGCCGAAACGCGTGCGTTGTTTACTCTGCGGCGTGCCACGCCAACTTATTAAAAGTGCCTTAAATGACAGTTCCGTGAGTGCTGGTATTCTCTTGTTTAAAGTTGTTTTTTGATAACCGTTCATTTTATATGTATTTATCTGTCTTCCCTTTTACTGTACATGTTTGCTGTATAATAACTCGAATCGTGGTATGCGATCTTTAAGCGTCCCTTCACTCTGGGAATGGGACTTCAAGTGCCTTCATAGCTTGACATTTGCATTTGCTTTTCTTGTTTTGTCCTATAGCTACATTGTCATTATATGACAGCCTTACATTTTTCTTTTTTGTGAATGTTTCTCACAATATGCAAACAAGTTTTGATTTAATGTACTGTATGCCGTGAATCTCAAATAAACAAAACTGTGAATAAAAAAGGAATAGCAGATGTACAACATGGGACTCAAGCGGTTAAACCGTCGATGGTGGATTCCCCATCCCTACATTTATGTGCCAAATAGTCCATAAAAATGTTTGCTCTTCACAGGACATTACCAGTGGTGCAAAGTAACTAAGTACATTAACATTTACTAAGTACTGTACTTAAGTAGGGTTTTGAGGTATATGTGTACTTTACTTGAGTATTTCCAATTTCCAATACTTTTACTTTTACTCCACTACATCTCAGATCAAAATGTTGTACTTTTACTCCACTACATTTATTTGAAAACTTTAGTTACTAGTTACTTTGCAGATATATAAATTATAATATTATAAAACACACATTAATCCACTTTAGCCCTATTTTATACCTTGGCCATTTGAAAATAGCCGATCTACAAGCTCACAACGCGTCACATTTTGTACTTTTACCTTTGGTACTTTTAAGTACATTTTGATGCCAACACTTTCATACTTTTACTCAAGTACATTCTGAAATCCGGACTTCTACTTGTAACAGAGTTGTTTCTACATTGCAATATTTATACTTTCACTCAAGTAAAACATGTTAGTACTTTTTTCCACCGCTGGACCGTCACTATGGTTACCAGTCAGTGGGAGTAATCACAGAGTGAAATGGAGATGAGGGGGAAGCGGCTCCGCTCTCTCTTCCCCTCCGCTCCACGTCTTCTTCTCCTCCGATGCAATTTTCCTGGTCTGTGGGGCTGCAGATCATGCGTGAAAATGAAATTACTTCGTCCGTCGAGCGGCGGCGACGGCAGCTTTTGCATAAAACATTTCTCTGTTTAAACACGACGACGCCCTCTCTTTTAATTTTTCCAACGCGCATTGCATACGGCCTTTAAGGCAGGGGTCTTCAACGTTTTCAGGCCAGGGACCCCTTATAGCTGAGAGAGAGATGAAGCAGGGACCCCCACTACATGTTATATGAAATTGTGTAGCAGATTAAAAACGTTCATAGATTTCTTAGACAGCTTAGATTAGTTTGACAGCACTCGTCGTCATGTTGGAGTAGTGTGTATTTTCAGACTTTTAACCACTTGGACCGTCTTCTTTTCCCTCTACAAAGCTCTTTGACAAAAATAGCCGATCTGCAAGCTTACAACGCGGCGGTGTAAGCTTGTAGATCTGCTATTTTTGGCTAATGTTCCACTCAGAATAGGGATGCTATAGGGTTCAAATTGTTGATGTAAAAAACATGATCATATCACACAATCATTTGGCGCCAATTGGCGGCCCCACTGTAGTAACTCTGAGGACCCCCTAGGGGTCCCGGACCCCCTGTTGAAGACCCCTGCTTTAAGGGAAGGAGGGAGTGAGAATATCGACGGCCTTGCTGGCGTTTGGGCGTACTCGACCGTTGCCGTGATCAATACAAATATAACGCCTGATCTGCTGCGTGCATGTACAGTTCCATCTTCAGGTGCAGGTCTGGGGGACTGTGCACCAGGGGCGCGCAGAGAACATTAGAGAGGCAGGGGCTGACATTTCTAAAAGGGCTCTTTTGGTGAAAACATTGAAAATAGCCAACCTCCAAGCCCACAACACGTTGTGAGCTTGGAGGTCGGCTATTTTCGATGCTTGATGCCACACTAAACTAAGCATAATCAAGTCAATACTGGAGATGTGACGTAATGGCATGGATTCCAACACAAAGAATGCAATTCTTTCAACATAAGCTGCTGCGTTCAAGTTCAGGAGAGTTTGGACAAGGCGATTATCTTGAATGCTGCCTTCAGGTATGGCATGGAAAGAGGGCATTTGCATTTCTTTCACCATAGTAAAAACTGCATTCATGGTCTGAAGAGGGCACTTTTTACAGGCAGATAAAAGGTGTCTATGTGTACACGTGCCTGCTGTGCACGGCTCCACCAATCAGATCACTTGAGCTATTATACTTGGCGTGACTGTAAATGCTGTGGCGTGACTCTGGCATCGGAACTCTGATCAGCCGCGTTCATAACTTTGGCCCGACATAATAATAACATTTTAACAAAGTGTGATCGTTCAACCTATTGCGTCCACATCATCTGAACGCCAGGTGATTGGTGGAAGAGCCGAGGGCTCACGCTCACTTCATTAGAAAACGTGCCTAAAAAATATCATTCCTTATCTGTTGCTTCTCTTCTGAGGTAAACAAATGTGCGGAGGGATCTCATCTCCCCGTCTAAACAGCAAAACAAACAAACCGAGGCACGTTGACTATAAGAAATAAATAAATCATGCACAGAAAGAAATCCAATATCAAGTGTCATCTCTGTAAACATGTAAATATTGCCCTGTGCGCAGCAGCTACGAGGTTGGCTGTGTGTGGTAGCCATGCCAGCGCGTGTGTGTGTGTGTGTGTGTGTGTGTGTGTGTGTGTGTGTGTGTGTGTGTGTGTGTGTGTGTGTGTGTGTGTGTGTGTGTGTGTGTGTGTGTGTGTGTGTGTGCGTGCGTGCGTGCGTGTGTGTGTGCGTGTGTAGCGAGGTGAAGTGTTTGACAGCGGAGAGATTCGCTGTGTGGGCACTGGAGCACGGATCAAAAGGACTGGCTCAGTTCAATAATTCACGAGGGCCGTCATGTGAGAAATACACATATATGAAATTTCCACCTGCCACAGACAGACACATACGTGAGCGTGGGCGGCGTGCGATTTTCAGTACAGTGTGTGTGCGTGTGCGTGTGTGTGCGTGTGTGTGTGTGTGTGTGTGTGTGTGTGTGTGTGTGTGTGTGTGTGTGTGTGTGTGTGTGTGCGCGTGTGTGTGGGTTCCTTCCCTGGAACTTCAAAGCAGAGCCGTGTGCAGTTGACACAGGGCTTAATGGCTCCACGAGGGAGGGAGGGGGAACGGGGGAGGAGGGGGGGGGGCCCTGAGAGACAGGGGAGCTCTCTCTCTCGCGTGTCACGTCGGCGTCGCCTCGGCTTTTACGGCTCCTTATAATTCCACATGGCGGGGCCACCAGGGAACATGTGTCACGTTTGCGGCTGTTTCTTAATCAATTTAGAACGGGTATGCATTATTGCGTATTGTTATTGTTGTATGCTTTAACTTAAAAAAAATAGCAGATATACAAGCTCACAGCGCGGCACCGAGTGCCGCGCTGCGAGCGGCACTCGATAAGTGTCTTCTAAATCCTTTTAAGGTTTTTTGAAAAACACATGTTTCTACATCAGTGGTTCTCAAACTCTTTCATGTCAAGGACCCCTAGAATGATATGTGTTTGGCCGCCGACCCCCATCTCAATATATTTTGTATCAGGGACACTTTAAAAATGAGATATTCAAAGATTTGCACACATTTTCATGATTTTCAAAAATAGTAGATCTACAAGCTCACAGCGCGGCACTTGGTGCCGTGCTGTGAGCTTGTATATCTGCTATTTTTCAATTGTTAAAGCATTAAATAATTCTAGGCCTAAATGGCTTAATGAAGAGTCTTTATATTGATAAATCGAATAAAATGAAGAAGAAGCGCGGCTTCTCTGGATTCTCATGGAATCCCATGAGTGATGACTGTTCAATTGAGCCTTCTGAATGGAACGCTAATGATGAAAACTGAGATCAGGGGCGTCACAAGGGGGGGGGGGGGGGGGGGGGGGGAGTGGGATTTACTAGGGCCCAAGGTGGAGGAGGCCTTAGTTATTTTATACTTTAGCTACTGAAGAATAGCAGATATACAAGCTCACAGCGCGGCGCCGAGTGCTGCGCTGCTAAGGCTTGTAGATCTGCTATTTTTGAAAAGTCGCGAAAATGTGTGCAAATCTTTGAATATATGTATTTTTTTAAGCGAACATTTGTAACTCAAATTTTGCTTCTGGGGGGTCCACTGGAACTAAGTATTTTGAGATGGGGGTCCATGGCCAAATACATATCATTTTGGGGGTCCTTCACATGAAAAGGTTTGAGCACCACTGACATAGAAACATAGGTTTTAAAAAAAAAACCTTAGAAGGGTTTGAAATATTCAAAAACTTTCACGATTAAAAAGAAAATAGCAGATCTACACTCGGTGCCGCGCTGTGAGCTTGTATATCTGCTAATTTTCAATAGTTAAAGGACATAATAATGCGTTCCCAGTCTAAATGGATTAAACCCCCTCCCCCCTGTATGAAGAACATTCATGGGGGGCCTGCAGTGAATCCTTGTACCCAGGGGCCCAGGATTTGTTGCGACACCCGACTGAGATTCCTATCTTCTCTCTCTCTCTCTTTCTCTCTGTCGCGTTCTCTGTTTCTCTCTCCTTTGTCGCTCATTCTCTCCCTCGCCTGTCTCTCTCATCCTGCCCTCTCAGTAGCTTACGCAAGATGACTAATCAGACTACAGTAATAATTGGCAGAAGAGGCTAGAACTTTCCTGAGTGCTTGTCTGTCACGTCCGACCAGACATCAGATAACTGGTCCATTTGTACTGTAGCTCTTTTTTTAAACGATTTCCTTGATTGCTGACAACTTTCAGGGATCCCGTAGGACATGCTAAAGAGAGAGAGAGAGAGAGAGAGAGAGAGAGACAGAGAGAGAGAGAGAGATGATATCGTCACTGTCGGGCAGAAACCTTGTATCTCCAAGTTTCAAATATGTTCATTTTTTCTCGAAGTAAAGCCCTGCTTCACCATACAAGGCCGTCGCACAAAAGTAGTGAAAACAGCCGATCTACAATCGGTGCGAGGCGTTGTGTGCTTGTAGATCGGCTGTTTTCACTAGTTTGGTAATTTTTTTAAATGCTAAATACAAAATGCACGCTTTTGGACATGGTTTCTACCGGAAAACGACGATATACAGTAGAGCAGGGGTCTTCAACGTTTTCAGGCCGGGGACCCCCAAACTGATGGGGAGATGGAGCAGGGACCCCCTACCACCTCGTAGGTCGTGGGGGTCGGGGCTACGACATATTTTTTATTTTAAACATGTACAAGTTGCAGCGAGCAGGGTGGCCATACCACTACTATTTCTAAACTAAATACTACTTATTAACTGAGAACCAATGTCAACACTATCAACAATCTTCAATCAATAGTAATCATGTATTCAAGCTATTCAAAATGGATAGAATCATGATTTATTTTTTAACATAAATGTGGAAAATGGCAAACAAAAAAACTTTTTTTTTTCTTTAAAAAAAAAAAAAAACTTTTTTTTAAATTGTTTAATCAAGCAACAATTTCGCTGACCCCCTGCAGTACCTCCGCGGACCCCCTAGGGGTCGCGGACCCCCTGTTGAAGACCTCTGCAGTAGAGAGAGACACAGAGAGAGAGAGAGAGAGAGAGAGAGAGAGAGAGAGAGAGATAGAGAGAGAGAGAGAGAGAGACCCAAACACAGAGAGAGAGAGAGGTATGTTGATAATGGGGATATCAGCTGTGGTGCTGGTGTTGTGTTGAAGTCCTCGAGGCATCGTGGGACAGACACATCTAAAGGAATCCATTTCCATTTATTGAGCAACGGCTGCTGCCTCTCTAATTAGCAAACTGTGAAGTTTCAGTCTGTCCAAATCTCCTTTAATTGCTCCGATGCTTTCTGATTACCCCCCCTTCTGCATGCACAAATAGCATGCAGGATTCCGACATAAGCAGGGATTAATTTGATGTCTACTTGATGAATCAAGCGACGCATAGAGTCACGGGTGGAGTTGTAGCTGTAGCTTTTTTTTTTTTTTGCTTGTTCTTTCCCCTCCTGACAGTATTGCGCTTCCAGGAAACTACAATCGTTCATCCAAGAAGTCATTAAAGGACAGCAGGGCTGCGGGCTCTCATGGGATTGTTATGGGTTACAGTGTGCTAACAGCTAATGTCACACAATAATGGGAATCTGTGGTTTACACTCTTTGATAGCCTCTTTTATGTCTCGTACACGCTTAATGGTTTTAGGATGTAGTCCTTTAGTTCCTCCTATCTCCCTCTTCTTTATGAGCTTAATCACCTTTTCTCTCACTCTGGGCCACTTCAGAACAAACCCCCCCGGAGGGTTGGAAGACACTCGTGTGCTACACCAGGGAGCTGCAGGGTGCGTTCGATTATCCATACAGCACTATGCAGGACGGTGTGAGGAGGACACAATGACCTGTAAACTGCCTATAATTGCATACATGTATAGCATCCCTATTCTGGGACAAAAAGTCAATCTACATGGCACAATCTACATGACACAGTCAATGTACATCACGCACGCACGCACGCACGCACGCACGCACGCACGCACGCACGCACGCACGCGCACACACACACACACACACACACACACACACACACACACACACACACACAAATAACATACACAAATAACATACATACATAACATTCTTACACACACACACACACACACAAACACACACACACACACACACACACACACACACACACACACACACACACACACACACACACACACACACACACACACACACACACACACACGTGCACATACGTGCATACATCCATATAAGAATATCCATGATTTATAGACTGTAATTAAGCAAACATGGTGTGGGTCTCTGTTCTCTCTCTTGCACTGAATAACTGTAACTGTCGCTGAGCAATCACTCACAACAGCTCCCACCAGACACCCATCTGTGGACTGCACTAAACGTATACTCCTTCTGTATACTGTAAGTTATACTCCTGTTGTATACTGTAAGTTATACTCCTGTTGTATACTGTAAGTTATACTCCTGTTGTATACTGTAAGTTATACTCCTGTTGTATACTGTAAGTTATACTCCTGTTGTATGCTGTAAGTTATACTCCTGTTGTATACTGTAAGTTATACTCCTTCTGTATACTGTAAGTTATACTCCTGTTGTATACTGTAAGTTATACTCCTGTTGTATGCTGTAAGTTATACTCCTGTTGTATACTGTAAGTTATACTCCTGTTGTATGCTGTAAGTTATACTCCTGTTGTATACTGTAAGTTATACTCCTGTTGTATGCTGTAAGTTATACTCCTGTTGTATACTGTAAGTTATACTCCTGTTGTATGCTGTAAGTTATACTCCTGTTGTATGCTGTAAGTTATACTCCTGTTGTATACTGTAAGTTATACTCCTGTTGTATACTGTAAGTTATACTCCTGTTGTATACTGTAAGTTATACTCCTGTTGTATACTGTAAGTTATACTCCTGTTGTATACTGTAAGGCAGTCAGCGTGCAGAATCTGCAGATTTTGTGCGTAAGGCTGGGAAAAAAGACTGAACACTCTGTACGTTTGAAGTGGAGTTTGAATGCAATGATGCAATGATTTATGTTGTGTAGTGGGCCGGGCACCTTTGGTGCTTGACAGAAGTAAAGAAATCGATCTATCTTCCCCGTTAGTACAGACAGAACAAAGTCCCAGGATTTTTGAGCGGTGCTAACCGCTCCTACATCTGGCTGTGTGTGTATGTATGTCCGTCCGTCCGTATGTACGTCCCACAAAGCTGAGCATTGGACAACCTTCTTCGGGACATTTAATGAAATTAACTCGTAAAAGGCACCGTTCTTTGCTCTCTATTTTTATTTGGATATGATATGATATGATATGATATGATATGCAGGCACGTGCACACATAGACATCAAAGGGGGCTTGAGCTCCTGCCCTTTTATCCGTCTGTAAAAAGTGCCCTCTCCAGACAGTGAATGCAGTTTTCACTATGGTGAAAGAAATGCAAATGCCCTCTTTCCATGCCATACCTGAAGGCAGCATTCAAGACAATTGCCTTGTCCAAACTCTCCTGAACTTGAATGCAGCATCTTTATGTTGAAATCAGAAATGTGTAGAAATCAAGCATCGAAAATAGCCGACCTCCAAGCTCACAACGCGTTGTGAGCGTTGTGAGCTTGGAAGTCTGCTATTTTCGATGTTTTCACCAAAAGGCCCTTTTAGAAATGTCAGCCCCTGCCTCTCTAACATTGTCTGCACGTCCCTGATGATATGGTAATGATGAAAGCATGCATGATTACAGAGGCTTGCTGAAATTCTACGATAGGTAAATGCCCAGACACACTGTCCACACCATAGAAAATTAATCCAATTGCAAACAGTGATGATGAGCTTGATATAATCTGTCTCTCTTTGGGTCGGTGTTGGCACCAGATGGTCAGGTCGTCATGTAGAATCAGCAGCAGCAGTTGGGAGGCTCTAGGCAAAGCGTGTCAACCATTACTCATGTTCAGTCAAGGTTTCAGGGTTAGCAAAATGTAGTTAGCTTCAAACGTTCCTTAATGTTCCCTTATATTCCATCCTTAAATCTTTACTATGATTGAGGGGTTTGGTTTTCCCACAATTTTTCCTGAGAGTGATTTCATCCAGAAAACACATGTGGGGTATTAAGTTAAATGTATTCACTGATTGGGGTGGCTGGCATAGGATAGGATAGGGCAGACCTGGGCATTGTTCAGTCTAGTTATAATTAGTGTGGTTGCCCCACAGGGCTAAGTTAAACTAATATGCGGTATACAGTACTGCATACAGTACGTATATTGGTGGGGAGATTTTCACTGATCATCTTGTCTCGAGCCACCCTGAGAATCTTGCTGGTGAATGTGTCTGTTCTGGTATCGAGCATCACCATTAACTCTCCTACTGCCAGATTATTTATTTATTTATTGGGTCTGGTGCCATCAAAAAGCGGCTTACCTTTGCGACGTTATAGTAGATAGATAGACATTTATTTATTTTATTATTATTATTTTTTTTGATTGTGCAATAGTGCACTTTGGTCTGCCAGGCAGCAGAGGGCGGCGTCATGCTGAGAATGAATGTGATTTGCCTGTTACGTGCATTCAGACCAGTCACTGGCCACAGAGCCTCACAGCCAGAGAAATCAACAAGGAAGTGAATTGGTCTCCGTTGATGTTAACGCATAATGGATTTTTTACACCATCACCGCGGAAAATGTGTTTACAGTACACGGCGGCGCGACCCCTCATCAGCTTCAACAAGGTAAATGAACGAACGAACAAACGCGAACGAGCGCCGTATTGGCGCGGAGGTCTCTTGGGAATTGGGGCGAACAGGAACGTCCAAAGCGGTATAAGAGTTAAGATTAATAGACAGATACAAAACAATGAACTGCACTCAACATGACTGCTTGGAAGGGTGTATTGGTGCGTTAAGCCGCCTTATCTAAAGCCCACATTATTTGCACAGTGCACCAGAATCCTTGGGATTCACACTCCATTTGATAACATCTCATCTATGTTTACTATTGCGCCATAGCTTTTTTTACCCCTCTTTGTTAAACATGAGGGAAATGGCAAAAACTACACGCTTTTTAACTTGCACTTAAATTTGAGTTTTGCATGGCTTTGATCCCCCCCGCAGCGTGCTTGTCACTCTTCAAAGCTGATATGCCCTGCTTTTAAATTCAAATGCTCTAATAGGGCATCCGCACATCCTGCAAAAAGACTGCAGGATCAGAGAGACAGAGGATGAAAAGGGGAGAGAGAGAGAGAGAGAGAGAGAGAGAGAGAGAGAGAGAGAGAGAGAGAGAGAGAGAGAGAGAGAGGCAGACAAAGTGAAAACACAATTTCCAATTAGGGTAGATATGGGAACACAAGTTTTCACCAGCCTTCAAACTTTCTCTCCTACACACTAATGTTACAGTACATGCACAAGTGTGGCGATAGAGAGGGTATGTGTGTGTGTGTGTGTGTGTGTGTGTGTGTGTGTGTGTGTGTGTGTGTGTGCGTGCGTGCGTGCGTGCGCGTGTGTGTGTGTGTGAGCGAGAGGGAGAGATAAGGAAAAAAAACCTGCCAGTTTAGTGGCACCGACAAAGGAAGGAACGCTCACAGGGTAACGCTGAGGGTTGTAAAAATAGTCACAGAGGGGGTCTGTGATGGGGCTCAGGTTTAAGCCATTTAGACCGGGTATTTTGTGCTTTAACTATTCAAAAAAAGCAGATCTACAAGCTGCTATTTTTGAAAAATCGCGAACATTCGAATTTCGACCCGATTCTATAAGTGTCTTCTAAATCCTTCTAAGGAAAAACACGTTTCTACGTCAGTGGTTCTCAAACTCTTTCATGTCAAGGACCCCTATAATTATATGTATTTGGCCGCCGACCCCCGTCTCAAAATATTTTCTATCGGGGACCCCCCAGAAGCTAATATTTGAGTTACAAATGTTCACTTTAAAAATTAGACATTCTGGGCGCCTGGTGGCCTAGTGGACCAGGTGCATACCATATAGGCATTGCCATTTCGGCATCAATGCCTGTCGGCGTCGCCGGTTCGATTCCCGATCCGGGCGGCCTTTGCCGCGTGTCACTCCCTGTCTCTCCCCTGTTTCCTGTCAGTCTACTGTCCTATCCAATAAAGGCAAAAAGCCCAAAAATAAATCTTAAAAAAAAATAAAAATTAGACATTCAAAGATTTGCACAAATTTTCATGATTTCTTTTTCAAAATTAGCAGATCTACAAGCTGATCTCTGTGAGCTTGTATATCTGCTATTTTTCAATTGTTAAAGCGTTCAATAATTCTAGGCCTAGACGGCTTAATAGCCTCAAGTGAGAGCCACTGACAGCCAGTGTCGCACACGGTTATCCCTGATCCTCATAAAGAACAGCTGCGTCGCAGCCTCCGCCGCGCAGACAGGCTGCTCCATTATGGATCGGAAACCGAATGGGAAATGAACCCGCGTGCCGCTGCCGCGCCACACCGTTGTGAAATATGGATTTTTCTCCTTCTGTTCGCTCCTTTTCATCGCAGCCCACCCCCCACGTGCCTTTCATCAGTCCTTCTGTATCCCCCTCTCTGCCTCTGTCCTGCTCCTTCTCTGTCTCTCTCCATCCATCGCTCCCAGCGGGAAGGTACAAGCCAGGAGTGAGAGTTCCGTCAATACAAATGAGCAGGAGTTGCCTCCGGGAGGAAGAATTACACTGTATCTGCACCGTTCTCTGCTATTCTCCTGAAGTGAATTCTTCTTTCAGAGTAGGGTGTCTTCGAGTAAATGGGATTTGAATTTAAAATATCTTCGCTGCCCAACACCAGGGTCTTCATGGGGACGTAGGCGGTAGCAGTTAGGGCATAAGTGTCTTGTTCGACACTTGGACATATTGCTGAGGGCTGGTGTTGTACCGTACCTGGACATCCGGGACCTCTGGATACCCATTTGTTTACATAATCACCATGGCAGCGTACAGGCTCCACTGCGCTCCGATGCTGTCGGCTTTGCAGCGTCAGTCATTACATCACACATTTTGCGGTTTCCCTGTAACTCGCCCATTTAGATGGAAACGCAAGGAGTATATGAATGTATCTTGTCCTTCTAGTGAATGAATGCATGGGACCTGAATGGAAATAAGACCACATATGGTCTTTCTTCAGTGTTATCCTTTTGGCTGTACCCTTGTACTGTATGCATTTTTTTATGTGTCTAATAAATCAATCAATCAATCAATCAAAGGATCGGATTTAGGACTTGCGTTTCAGCCCCCGGAAAATGCGGAATAGTCATGGGAGCGGCGTTGTGTGAACAA
This sequence comes from Nannobrachium achirus, assembly GCF_963921795.1. Taxonomy (NCBI): domain Eukaryota; kingdom Metazoa; phylum Chordata; class Actinopteri; order Myctophiformes; family Myctophidae; genus Nannobrachium; species Nannobrachium achirus. The sequence goes on along the minus strand of NC_137815.1, from coordinate 63,481,175 downwards.
AGCCTTAGACAGTGCAAAAAGAAAAGGAGACCGTGGGGGAATAGTTGCAGAAAACAACCCTGGAGAAAGCTAGAGAGAGAAAACATGGAGGATTACGGATAACTGGCAATTTGGTCCATTAATCCTAATAGACAAATGGAAGTCTGTATGTATGTATGTATGTATGTATGTATGTATGTATGTATGTATGTATGTATGTATGTATGTCTGTCGGTGTAATAGTGATTTGTCCGTCCTCCGTATTGCTACTTCATTTTCCAGTTTTCAGTTCCTCAAACTAGTAAGACAGGCAAAAGGGGTGTAGAAAAATATATCTGTCAAATGGACCTGTGTGTATGAATGTGTCATATAATATACACTCCTCAACACATTAACCAGACAAAGGCTAAAGTAGAATGGTAAGGCAATTAGAGAGAGAGCAAATATTAATGGAAGTTAAAGAGTGACTCACCCAAACCCAATTACTGCATTAGCAGAGCAATCTAGATAAGGTTTGCAAGGGGTGACAACCCGGTATAAATGGACCAGCGGTTAACAATGGAGTTCATTCTAAAGAATCAAGAGGAAACACGTGCAAGCCACATTCTCTCGCTCGGCAGAGGCCAATATCCTTATCTTTCCCATCAGGGGCGTCACAAGGGGGGGGGGGAGTGGTCTGAGTTATAGGGCCCAAGGTGGAGGTGCCTTAATTATTTTATACTTTAGCTATTGAAAAATAGCAGATCTACAAGCTCACAGCGCGGCACCAAGTGCCGCACTGCGAGCTTGTAGATCTGCTATTTTTTTAAAGTCGTGAAAATGTGTGCAAATCTTTGAATATATGTACTTTTTAAGCGAACATTTGTAACTCAAATTTTGCTTTCTGGGGGGTCCCTGGAACTAAATATTTTGAGATGGGGGTCCGTGGCCAAATACATATCATTTTGGGGGTCCTTCACATGAAAGAGTTTGAGCACCACTGACATAGAAACATAGGGTTTTCAAAAAAACCTTAGAAGGATTTGAAATATTCAGACTCGATTTTTCTAAAATAGCAGATCTAATAGCTCGCAGTGAGCTTGTATATACACTATTTTTCAATAGTTAAAGCACAAAATGTGGGTGAGTCCTTGTACCCAGGGCCCAGAATTGAGTGTGACACCCCTGTTTCCCATCCATGCACAGTGCAAGTGTGCCCCTGAAGAGTGTCCATTTTGTTCAATGGCTCCTTCGTCTACACTCAACTAGGATTCCTCAAGGCCATGTACTGTAGGTACACTATCCCCCAGGACTCCCCTGGACAGGGAAACACACTATGGTCTAGAGTGCAAGGCGCAAGTGCATTTAGCCACATCCAACTCCACTTTTGCTAGACAAACACAAGAATTGAGAGAATCAAGAGGCTTTATTGTCACTACTCATACAGGTAAACGCAGTGAAAAGCAACAGTGGCAAGGTCTAGGCTTTATTGTCACTACTCATACAGGTAAACGCAGTGAAAAGCAACAGTGGCAAGGTCTGCAAGACTGTGTTAACAGCAACAGAATAACAACTAGACTGCACTCTGTCGAGGCGGAGGTGCCAACTTGCGCATTGTGCACTCGTCAGCAGAGCGCCCGAGTACTGTGATTTGTGCCATTAATATCAGGTCGCACTTGTTGATGGTGACATGACCAAGAATGCTGGTCCCTCATTGGCTAAAGGCGGCCGGAAACACAGACACACAGATACCGCCGGAAACAGGCGGTACCGAACACGGTACTTGCACGCACTGCTGGCGCAAGTAATAAGAACTAGAAAGGTGCAATTCTGGGAAATTGCAAGTGAGGTTGCACTGACGTGAGTCACGAAGAATCCACTGGGAACTGAATTCCGTCTTACCATTTATATTATATATTGTGATGTCATGTGAAGCATGACAACATGCTAAGTGAAATATACGGGAGTAGTAAGAATTCACCAAAGCTGAGGGGAAGCAGGCGCGGGAGCAGTTATCGTGAGCATGTTCTAGTCCTCTGGCATTACCAGAAGGACCGCCCACACAATGCCGAACGTCATAATGAGACGGTGGAAATACAGTAAGCTCACTGCTCACTGAACACATGGTGTAAATGCAGTAGAGTCTACTGCACTTCCCATTTAAAGGTTCCCATTTCAGGCCGGGACCCCGAAAATAATCATATTTTAACTGGGGACCCCCCACCCTGACGAGCACTAAGGGTTGAGACATTACATTTTGTATAACACAGTTCTATTGCGAAAATAGCAGATCTACATGCGTTGCGAGGCGTTGTGAGCATGTAGATCGGCTATTTTCACCATTTCTGCCAATTTCTTGACAATTTGGCCCATGTTTAATTTGTCATTTTTAGATGTATTAAAAAGTCCTTCAATTGTCACTTTAGAAATGTGCAGATACCCTCCATACACTTAAAATGTATGTGGGTTTGTATACTTTTGAGTGAGAAAACAATGTTGCATATTAAGGTAATCATCTGGAGACCCCCCCAAAATAATTTGGGGACCACCCTGGGGGTCCCAACCCACAGGTTGAGAACCACTGCAGTAGACAACCCTTAGTAACCATGTTGATGCTGGCATTTTGGGGCACGCATTTCAGAATCATGCCTCCCGAAGTCCTGCCATGTACAGTATTTATGTTCCAAGACTGTAATATATCGACATATCAACAAGCGTAACAGGGACGCTGCACGCTCTAGTTGTGTCTGAGTCCCAAAATGGATATTGATGACCAGAAACAAACATCCACAAAGGTATCGGTTCACAAACATTCTTCAAAGACAAAGAAGTCCTTGAACATACCGGTATTTCAAAGGTGAATGAACATACAGTATTTGAACATAATTTCGATTCGCAATAAAGTGTTTATTGAAATAAACAGCATCTCTTTCTCTCTCTAACTCATTGACTCGTCCACCTCATGAAAGATCACAGTGACTACTTGTATATACGATGCTATTGTTATTATCAGGGCGTAGCAGTGATGGCCATTTTGTGTCCCCCTTCCCCCCCAAAAAGCCCATTCATTTTTACCATAGAGATTTCCAATAATTGAAAAAAAAAAACAAAAAAAAAAAAACATTCTCAATCAAGTGCTTTAAGATGGTTTATCTGCAGTTTCCGACCACAAAAGCTATTTCAGATGTTGGTGTCTCCCACCAGCTCAGCAAATTGGGCCATGGGCACTCGTCTGATGTAATATACTGTATGGATAATCCAAATGACTGTGTTTGTTACCTCAATGTAATCTGCCATGTTGAACATGAGTGATGTACGTGTTCAACATGACGCACTGTAAATTCTGATGGATTTGGATTGCAAGCAGATGCAGAACCCACCTACAGGGACATATCTCACTATTATTATCTTGTGTCTTTTAAACAGTACAAAGATATTGCAGGTCAATCAATGGCACAATCGCTTTCTGCTGCCTGAAGTCTGCTGCCTGTGCAAAGTGAGGGGTGCAAACACGACACACATGCATATCTCCGAGGCGTTGTGAGCATGCAGATCTGCTATTTTCACAATAGAACCGTGTTATACAAAATGTAATACCTATTTTCCATGAGGACTCCCATGTTTGCCATACCCTAGCTTTTGATGAACTGACGCCACTGCTGTGATGTCAGTTACTTTATGTGTATATGAGCACGGATCTACAGTACAGGACAGAGACTTGCACAGAATGTTAGAGAAGCAGGGGCTGAAATTTCCAAAAGGGCCTTTTGGTGGAAATATCAAAAATCGCAGACCTCCAAGCTCATGGAGCTCATAACGGCATGGATGTAAGACACTGCATTCTAGTTCAGGAGAGTTTGGACAAGGCAATTCTCTTGAATGCTGCCTTCAGGTATGGCATGGCTAGAAAGAGGGCATTTGCGTTTGTTTCACCATAGTAAAAACTGCATTCATGGTCTGGTGAGGGCATTTTTTACAGACGGGTAAAAGGGCAGGGGCTCAAGCCCCCTTTGATGTCTATGTGTGCACATGCCTGCTCCAGGAGACACATTACTGAAAAAACACTCTACCTGTATACTATAGCAATGGTTACTATGGGAATATAGAGCTATTTAACATGTATTTTAGAAACAACAAAATCACTTAAACCCACTTTAGGACCAACATGCCCAAGCGTGCACAGATGGCCACAAGTACATTTTCTACAGTACATACGCAATGTGGGCACTGTGCATGAAAACAACAACTGCATCGGTCGGAATTTATCAATGACACTGCTTTGTGCTGGCCGTAAGATCCGAAAATGTATATTATGATACAGTAGGTCTCGTGTTTTTTATAGAAACGGTTTGAAAACGGGGGGACCATGAGCTACGTGAGACACCGGCGAGTGAGCGAGTCGCCGTGTCGAGCTGTGCGGCAGTCAACATGAGCCGAATCAGCGCCGTTACAGAGTTATGTGCCGTTAAGGACAGAATAGTAAATCTTCATCCCCCCGACTTTCGGCACCTCTGCGCGGTCCAAGTAAACACTGCCCACCACTGGCCCCCACCGTTGCGCTTAGGTTCATTAGGAAAACCGCGGTCGCTGAGGTGAGAGGGGTGCCTTTTTGGTATTTCTGCACGTTGTTCTCCTCCCTGGCTGTCGCATCTTGCTGCCATGCCATCTCACAGCATGACACACTGGCCTGACAGGCTGACCAATCAGAAACATCCCATGTTGGCCAACTGAAAGACCTCCTGGCACGCCAAAAGGCTAGTGCGTGCAGGTCCGACCAATCAGAAGGGGGCCAGGTCTGAAAGGAGGGCCATGTTTGGCTCACGGAGACGCTAAGGTTGCCAACGAGAGGTTCCAGTGTGGCTCCCAGGGAGGCTGCCAGAGGGGTCAGGGCTGAGGAGAGGAGACTGACAGTTATTTAGTGAGGGGCCGAGCTCCCTGTCAGTCACCACAGCACTCAGCCTCAGTACCACCGGGCCAGCTCTAATGGGACTGTCACCTTCTAATTGTCAAGTGAGTGGGGATGCTGGGTACAAACACGCATGCACTCACGCACACACACATACTCAAACACTTAAAAAAAAGAACAAGACAAATCCTAATAACGTTGTTGTCGGGCGGAATCCATGTATGTCCAAAACCGTTCATTGTGGGCTTCGCCTGAAAGGCGAGAACACTATGTTATCTTCATTATTTATTAATCAAGGTCCGCCACGACAGTACAAAGGCAGGGCCTTTAGCCAATGAGGTGCAATTGGATATTGGCGGAAAAAACATCTGGGAGTGGTGTTAGCTGGAGTATTGGTTGAGCTTCACATGACAGTTAGCACGCTGCAGAATATAGTCACGTTGGCAACCACACTTGCAATTGAGGTGCCAATGAGCCAAAGGGTAGATCTTTATGCCTATACATGGTGTTGTTACATGCAAGCCCACACTGTTTCGTAGGAACAGTATTTCTAGTTTGTATTTATCATTTTAACAATGATTTAAACTAGTGAAAAGAGCCGATCTACAAGCACACAACGTGTGCTTGTAGATCGGCTATTTTCACTCGTTTTGTGCGACAGTCTTTTATGACGAAGCGGGGCATTGCTTTATGAAAAAAGCGTACCAATTTGAAACTTGGAGATAGGAGGTTTCTGCCCGACAGCGACAGTGACGATAAGTACCTTACTTCCTGGTGGCGTTCATTACTTAAAATAAATTGGATTTCTGGACGTTTTCTCTTAACCAGCTTTTGCTGCATTGTTCTGCATACAGTATGTGTATACGACAATGACCTTGTAATTTATGTATGCTAGTCAGTTTGCATAATTCTAAATGGAAGTCCTGACCACATTTTATAATAAGAGTACAAACCTATTTTGAGCTAATGATTCGTTATACACATTGCAATGTGATTAATATTCAAACAGGTAAACCAGAATCGGACCTAATTAAGATTTTGCTGTTCTTCGGTCGTCTCCTGTTGGTTTTGAAATACAGGTACAGTTCTGTATTCAAAACAAGAACTAAGTATCTCATTTTGCAATATGCCACTAATATTATTAAGCTCACTTGGACATTAATAGGCATACACAGCTTCTACAGTCGCCTACAATTGAGTTGTTTTGTGAATATTGTTGTATAACAAATCTGCATTGGATATGGGCAAAATTAAAAAGTGCTTACAGAAATGCCAGTGTGAAAGTAAATAAATAAAAGATAATCACAGATATAAAGGCATTTGTTTTGGATTTGTTTATCCAACGCAGCTGAATATAATAAAACCCATTTCAGATAAATCTTGGTGATGTGATGATGCTGAAGTGATTCGTTTGTTCCCTTTTTTTTATTAAACATAAGGCTTAAAATAAACCCTGTAATTCCAATAATGAAAGAGCAGAGTGAATCATTGTGCCTCTTGTCTAAATTAACTGTGTACAGTATGTGTCAAAAACAAAAACACCAAGAAACCAATAAATATGTGCAATCACTGTGCCTCTAGTCTAAATTAACTGTGTACAGTATGTGTGTCAAAAACAAAAACACCAAGAAACCAATACAAATGTGCAATTGTTGCCTCTAAATTAATGTTAAACTTTTGGTCCAACCAGACTGTGGAAAGTTGGTGATGAACTTCAACACTGAGATTTCATTTAGTCAGGTGGGTTGTGATTCGGTTGGCTTTAGATCAAATATATCTAAATGAGAATCCTCCAGTCATTGTGATTGGAAACTTAAGAGTTCAACCGTGCCATTTATTACAGTTGCCATCGGCACCGCAATAATAGGCTTTTTACAATAATGACCCAAAACAAATTGGATTTGCTCAGCTGCACTGTGATACCGTATACAGTTTACCTGTATACAGTACACCTCAGGCCTTTTCTAGCTTTTACAGAACATGAAAATGAATATAATGTATAATGTATGCCTTCATCGTATAACGGCTGCATTTTAGCTTCTTGGAGTGAAAGGGCAAAGAATTATGCATGAATTGTTCCCTTAAGGAAAACAGGAAACAGAGGCCCTTTGTTTGTGCGTAGACGTTGCTTCGCCTTCACTGTAGTCCTTGAAATGAAACAATCAAGCAATGTTGGAATAACCTTTTATAGTATGCTTACTGGATTCCAGCTCTTATCGTTTCTCTCTCCTGGGCGGCGTGGGCGGGCAGCCTTCAAAAAATCATAACTTCACTCGGTTCCACTCTCTCGACCCCTGCTCGGCCTCGAGGAGGACTGTTCCGCAAATCTCTATCCTTCTCTTTTTGAAAGCCCGTCTTTCTGTTTTCTTCCCACTTCCCTAATTATTCTGTTCTTTTCTTCAACACTGACCACCACGGGTCAGGGAGGCGGCCACCGTTTGGTGCCGTAGCATGGCTGCGAGGAGAGAAGGGAGATCTTCTGTCTCTGCAATGCTCTGACGGTACGGCATTCATTCCATCAGCCCTGGCTCATTGGCCTCAGTCTTAAGGTGCTGCAGGAGACAGTTGAGATGAGAATGCCACAAATGGCCTGAAACTAATGTTGGCCTCTTTACCCCCGCAGATTTACAGCACTCTCTAAATGGCTTCTATTTTTCCCTCTCTCCCTCTCTCCCTCCCTACTACGCTCCTCTCTCTCTCTCTCTCTCTCTCTCTCTCTCTCTCTCTCTCTCTCCAGGGGTGTCACACCAAATTCTGGGCCCCGGGTACAAGGATTCACTGCGGGCCCCCCCCCATGAATGTTCTTCATATAGGGGCGAGGGGTTTAACCCATTTAGACTGGGAACGCATTATTATGCGTTATTTTGTGCTTTAACTATTGAAAAATAGCAGATCCACAAGCTCACAGCGCTGCGAGCTTGTAGAGCTGCTGTTTTTGAAAAAAATCTTGAGAAGTCTTTGAATATTTCCCTATTTCTATGTCAGTTTCTATGTCACTTTTTCAAGTGAAGGACCCCCAAAATGATATGTATTTGGCCCCGGACCCCCTCATCAAAATATTTAGTTCCAGGGACCCCCCAGAAGCCAATTTTTAGTTACAAATGTTCACTTAAAAAAATACATATATTCAAAGATTGGCACACATTTTCACTACTTTTCAAAAATAGCAGATCTGCAAGCTCGCAGCGCGGTACTCAGTCCCACTTTCCCTCCCCTTGTGACGCCCCTGTCTCCCTCCCGCCCTCCTCTCTCTCTTTCTCTTTCTCCCTCTCTCTTTCTCTCTTTCTCTCTCTCTCCCCCTCATCTATCTCAGTATTTAACTCAAGCTGTTTTTCAACCTCTCTCTCTATTTCCACTGCTCTTGCGTCGGGCCGAGTGACATAATTTATTTGACAGCATAAGGCGCTGCAGCATATTCCATTTGGAGCACAATGGTAAATCAGTGCCATCAAAGTTGCACCGCACTCGCGATTCCTCATGACTGGACTGCGTAAGTGAGCGCGCAGTGAATGCATGGGCCTGGCCATGAAAATGGCCGCGAGCAGAATGGGGCAGGGGTATGCAGCAGAGCTAAATTCAGGACATAAAAAGCGTATTTCTAGCTATATCTTTGATCGATATGTAATCTCTGAGGTGTTTTGTATTGCACTCAAATATTTGTAATGGTTCTTTCTCTGACTGGTATTGTATATATTGCATGTATAGTTGTCATGATGACAAGGAATTAAGTTTCCAGATTTTCTCTCTCACCTTGCTTACTCATGAGGTATAACCCCTCCCTAATCAGCTAATGTGTGAGACTGCACCTGATCCCCATTTGCCTCCATCACAGGGACAGGTCCCATTAGAACCCATGCTCTTGTAGATGCATCTGATTGGTTGTATGTATCCCAGGCACCTTATTTAAAGGGGTATTTCACTTTCAAAAAAACTTTTGTTAATTTTATCATCTTATCAGGCTTTTATGAACACCCTGAACAGTTTTTAATTAGCTTGATTCAATATTTAGATATTTGATGTAAATGTTACCAGGCCCTCCAGGCCCAGGGCCTCTCCCCACACACACCCATTGTAACTCCAAACTTCATTTTAACCATGATAGATTCATTAAAAACACACATTATTTTTTCTGGTGTCTCATACTACCCTCCTAATATGTGAGCAGGCCATGTTTTTTCGATAACATTTTTCATTTATTTTTATTAATATTTTTTTTGTATTTCATTTTTTCCATTTTTCCAAATAATTATTAAAAATAAATGAAAAAAGTTATCGAAAAAACACGGCCTGCTCACGTATTAGGAAGGTAAAATGAGTCTCCAGAAAAAATAATGGTTGTTTTTAATGAATCTATCATGGTTAAAATTAAGTTTGAAGTTACAATGGGTGTGTATGTGGAGAGAAGCCCTACCACTGCTCCCTGTTGAAAGTGGAATATCCCTTTAAGTGTGACTTGAAATGTGTTCTGTATACCCTGAAGAAGGCAGCTGTGCTGCCAAAACGTCGGTTTGTTACTCTATGTCCTAATAAAACTTTTGGCACTTGGCTATAGTGTGTGCGGCCAGCCGGCCACTTCTGTCTTTTTTAGACACCTCCTGAATGATTTCACTGTCGTGAGCCTGCACCACCACAAGGACGTGGTGTGCGTAGTATTCCTGTGCTTAGGGGTATGCAGCTGCCATACACTGGGTCCAGGGGAGGGGAAATAAAAGTGACTTTTAAATATAAATCCATGAATGTCTCTTCACTTTAACAAGGTATTATAATTATAATTACAATCTCCACACTTGTATTCTCCCCATCTTGACAAAATGGTATATTCCCAGGTTCCGCAGGTCAGCAGCACAGGTGCAATGCATTATTATTGTTAATTGTGGCACATTTACTAACATGCCAAGTGTAGCTGCACTTGAACAACCGTTCCAGGCTGCCATATCCAGCCCAAGAAACCGTAGAAATGTGGAATCCTATCTTTGCCATACATACCCTAGCTTTTGCTCGGACGCCGTGTTCATACCAAGTAATATGTCAAAACCACCATCAAGCCGATTTTTGCTAAACACATTTTGGGACACTACTACAGATTTTGGCCTAAAATCACGCAAAGCGGTACACAGTATCTCTAAAGTCATGTCATCAACATGGATCTGTCCCATTTCCCATATTCCCTCCTGATTAGCTACGATTGTGTATACTATGCGACCTGGCGGTCGCTTATCTCCTGATTAGGGAGTCTTACTGGTAGCAATGATGAGGATGAGGACAGACTATAACATGGTAATAATAGATCCCACATTTGCCTTTCCTGTTAAAATAGGTATGCTTCAGTGTCTTCATGGATATCAGGTTATTATGATGTATTTTCATCGCTTTTAATAAACCTCAACCATTCCGTGACCTGGGTGCATGTTTTTTTTTTCGTATTCTAAGCGGGGTTAATCAAACATCGGAGAGCAGCAGAGCTCTATTAGCCTCCCACGGTGCGCAGTGCCATGGTGACAGAGCTGATGGAACAGTGTTCCTTCTTTGTCCTCGCTGCACCTACAGTATAAGGGGAAAACAACCACGGCAGACTTCCACACACCTCGTTTGATGGATGCAAATGGGTGATTATACACAAAAGGGTAATAGTCTGCAAAAAGTGCCCCCTCTCTCCAGACCATGAATGCAGTTTTTACTATGGTGAAAGAAATGCAAATGCCCTCCTTTCCATGCCATACCTGAAGGCAGCATTCAAGAGAATTGCCTCGTCCAAACTCTCCCTCTCTGTGTAGAAATACATGCCGTTACGCCACATCTCCAGTATCGACTTGATCATGTTCTTGTTTAGTTCAGTGTGGTATCAAGCACCGAAAATAGCCGACCTCCAAGCTCACATCGCGACGCATTGTGAGCTTGGAGGTCTGCTATTTTCGATATTTTCTCCGAAGGCCCCTGCCTCTCTAACATTCTCTGCACGTCCCTGCCAGCCACAGAGAAATGACAAAGAAAGAGGGAGAGAGAGAGAGAGAGAGAGAGAGAGAGAGAGAGAGAGAGAGAGAGAGAGAGAGACAGAGAGACAGAGAGACAGAGAGACAGAGAGAGAGTAAGAAAAACAATGAGTTTTGGCATGGGGGGGGGGGGGGGGTGAGAGTTCGCGCGGCACGCTGAAATGGAGTGTGTGAGCTTTAAAGGCTGTTCTCGTGCCACTTCTGAGACAGGCAAAGATAAAGCCCTAAATCCCAGCCGCTCCTGTCAGAATGGAGAGTCGTGTTGCAAAGAGAATTGGGGATAGAAGAATCTCGCAGAGCAGCGGACAAGCATGAGTCACACATATCGCCCATGGTGCAAAGCGTTCGACTGTGGCTATAAGGGCGGTAACCTGCCAAACACGTAGACACATACAGTACACACTCATATACATGTGTAGCCTATACATTTCTTAAAATTGCCCTCATAAATAGGGCTGTCACAATTATTACATAATCGTCTAATTGCATTTATTTGAGGTAATCGCAGTGGAAATTGCAGATCTACAAGTTCACAACGCATCGCGATGCGACGCGTTGTGAGCTTGCAGATCGGCTAGTTCCACTATAAATGTTATTTTTTAAGTATAAAGTTGTCAAACATGTAATTTCTTTGTATATTTAGGTTATGTGTCATATCCGCAATGTGTAACTTCAAAGCCTATACAAGCCAAACAGAAATGTAATTGTCAACGAGAAAAACACAATTAAATCGTTAATCGCAATCATTGGAGTGACAATAATCTTTACGTAAAATGTCATAATCGTGAAAGCCCTGAATCCAACCATCTCACGCCCGATAATGTCAAAAGTGGACAGAAGAGGGTCTGTTTCTCCAGCAGGGCGGCGGGCGGGTCTCCCCTGACACGCTGTGGCCCTGCTGTGTGGGTTATTGTGGGGGACGAGTGTTTCCTCGCTTTGGTGGAAAAATGTGGCCTCTTGGTGAAAGGCGATTTCGGGTAATCCGAGAGTGTAAGCCTTGCTGTACAAATCGGCGTAAGGGACTTGGCGAGTGTGTGTGTGTGTGTGTGTGTGTGTGTGTGTGTGTGTGTGTGTGTGTGTGTGTGTGTGTGTGTGTGTGTGTGTGTGTGTGTGTACAGTATGTGTGTGGGGACCAACAGAAAGCTGGGTGTCTGTGTGGGTGACTGATAAGAGACAGAGAGAGTGAACAGAGTACAGAGCGGCCTCTTCTGAGTCACTGAGCTGACAGTGAATCACTCACACCCGCACGGAGAACTTTACTCTGTTCCTTTGCCGCTCGCTGTAAAACATGTGACTTTGTGACTTATTACAGTTTGTTTGGCTGCCGACAGCGCGTTAATTCAAGGCCATTTTCACTTGTTTGTTCAGTCTAAGATAAGATAAGATGAGTGGCAGTAGGGGCTGTCACAATTGTTACATAATCAATCGTCTAATCGCAATTATTTGACAAAATCGCAATTGTTTTGTCATAATCGTCATAATCGTTTCCATGTTGAAAAATGCTCATATATTTTTGAGCGGTGGTCACAACGCTCCTATACGTGGCCGTGTGTGTGGGTCTCCGTCCGTCCGTCCGTGTCTGTCTGTATGTAGCCTAAACTTCGGCGCGTAACTAGTGCCGCACCATTTACACCACTCGCGCAATATATATATCAAAATGTGCGGCTCGGCCGGGAATGGTGTGTTATTACCTTTCGTTCCGATCCGCCTTACCATGCCGACGTAATCGGCAAAAAACGACGCTTAATTGTCCCCATTGACTTATAATGGGACAATGCAAGAAATCACTTTCAAGTATTTTTCTCTCGTAAACCATAGGAGCTACAGTTTCAAACCTCGGAGAGGAGATTCATAATGATTTTAAGAATGAATCCAAAAATAATTACATCACTCGGCCTCATGGTGGCGCTATAACGGCCCACTTTGCGTTTTGCCCCGTAACTCTTGAACCGTAGATCGGAAAATTAAAATTCTTTTTTCCCTGGATTCCTTGGGTCAAGACGCATCTCCCCATATAGGCCACGCCCATTTGCGCCAGGATAGATTTTCCGCCATCTTGAATTTTCTGCAAAACACACTTTTTGCTCCTTTTCCTACATATTTTCTTCAAATGTCACAAAAATCGGTACACATGATCTATGAGGTGGGTAAACCACCGCTCAGTTCACACGGGTGTGATTTTAAACATTTAAAAGAAAATGTCGAAATAGCAGATCTACAAGATAGTAGATCGGCTATTTCCACTATCAATGTTCTTTTTTAAGTATAAAGTTGTCAAATATGTCAGTAATTTTTTTGTATATTTAGGTTATATCTGCCATGTGCAATTTCAATTTCCTACAAGACAAACAGAAATGTAATTGTCAACGACAAATGCACAATTAAATCGCTAATCGCAATTATTTGAGAGACAATTAATCGTTATGTAAAATGTCATAATCGTGACAGCCCTAAGTGGCAGTGCAGCGGATGAAATGTAAGCTGATTCATCAGTCTCAAATCTGTGTGTGCGTCATTAGCATTTGACTGACATGTTTGAGGCTAACTGAGGTTGTTTCGGTCGTTATTGTTGCCAAAGAGCTTCTTGGCTTAATCCTTAATGTATAATTTAATATATCCCTAAAAGCATTGACAGGGAAAGTATTATTATTCATAACGTACTTAAGCATTAATACACAAGATATTGTGCTATTAAGTGATTATATCATGGCTATGGGTACCACACCTCACCTGTAGTATAATGACCTTAAAGTTATACCATGTAACTTTTTTTATAAAACAAATCTTAAAATTGTCCTAACTGTTAAATCGCTAAAGTTTTAGAACCCCCACTCCGTTAATTTCAGCTTCTAAAGCCTTCTCTTTATATGTTTTCTATGAGCCATGAGGGGGGGAAAATTTCGCGGCAAAATGACGTCATCTGCATCATGTGTATATGTTGGCCAATCATATCGCAGATCATAAACACATGGTACACTACCGGCCAATCACAGGCGCATCTTGCTGACTTCTCAGGAAGTAGCTTGCCTCAACATAACAACAACATACTCGGGTGAAGGATCCGTTTCTCCGGAATGCCTGAACGCACAGGAACCAGGGACCCGAAAGACGCGGACGCGACCGCGGTTTGCTATACAGCTCTGACCACTAGTTGAGCAACTTACACAGTATAGATTTAAGTGTAGTATTGTTTTTAGGGCTGGGATGCGATTAAAATTTTTAATCTAATTAATTACAGGCTCTGTGATTAATTAATCGCAATTAATCGCACATCGATATTTGACCTGAGAAGCATTTTTTTTCAAGTAAAACACATTTTGTTGTACGAGTGAATCAACAAGTGAGTTTTTTAAATCTAAATTTCACATCCACTGGGCCAAGCAAAGCGCTCTGATCGGCTATTCTTCCTTTGCGTTTGTTGTCTCTTCTTGGTTGGTGCATCGCTATGATCAGTATGCCCGAAACTGAAGGTTCTGTGGTGCAAAAACTAAGTGCGATTAAAATGAGTTAATTTTTTTAATCGCGTTAATTTTCTGTAATTAATTAATCGCAATTAATCAGTTAAAGTCCCAGCCTTAATTGTTTTTAATACATTGTTACCAGTGATTAGCAAAAAGATTCATCATCAATTCTTAACCAGAATGTCCATGGAAGGCTTCCATCGATCGTGATTGCAGCTCCACTGGCTGCGGATTGAGGTTTTCCTTGGATTATGACTGTTAAAGTAGTCGGTATTGTTACAATTATTATTGTTGTTGTTGTTGTTGTGCATCTTAGTGCCTTTCCCTCTCTTCGTCTCTCTCTCTGTCTTAACCCAAATGGTCGAGGCAGCTGGCCACCCACTTAACTCATACAGTGCCCTGGACCACAAGTGGCCGCTAGAGTGCCAGAAATCTCTCTATAGACCTTCGCTCTAGCTTCCGTCGACACTGTCCCAAGAGCCTTGGGATTTCACTCCAGCCAATGCTATGTGGGACGAGAGGAGGAAGCTAGCTGACATGTAGCCAAAATGCTAACCCCTTTAGAAGCCCGATCTAAAGCTATTTCAGTCGCAAAAAACTTTCTCTTTGGGTCTGGGAACACAATCCGGAGAAAATCCTGTCTAAAGATGTGATTTATTATTGGAGTGGGCGGCGCGATGCGGCCGTTAGCGCGACTACGGCCCGTGTATGGCCGAGTGTTGGCCCGGACCATGGATGGACGACTGGACGTTTAGACCGGGGCTTCGTTGAGGCCTCCGATTAAATAATTCATTTTATTAAATATCCCGGACTACTTCGGGATAGGCACCCCGGAATATGTCGCGCCGCCGACAGTATAGATTGAGATTTTTTTGGGGGGCTCTAAACTTTATTTTAAACCATTTTCAATCGAATAAATCGTCGGACCATCTAGCGTCTCTTGTTGGCAAGCGCTGGACGAGCAAGGACCACCCACGTTGCTCCAAGCAGCTCGGGGTAAGTAAAATAGCAAATAAAATATTGTATTGGATTGAAATAAAGCCGAACTTGTTCGGGATAGGCACAAAAAGGGTTAAGAGTGAGAGATTCTGCTCAAGGTTTCTTCTTGTTTGGGGGAGTTTTTTCTGTTTGCTATATTGCCATGCTCTTGCTGATTGAGGAGTTGCTGTATATCCGTAAGAGTATGGTCTTCAATATAAATTAAATTGGTTTATTGAAATCGATTGAAAACCTAGCATAGCAAAGGGTTATTGTCATTATACTAAAGGCCTGTCCACACTTTCTCCAAAACCGAACTTTTCAGCGGAAAGGTCTGGTTCGACTACAAAATGAAATTTGCACGTCGGAAATCGCAACTCACCGAACAAGTCAGAGGTTTCGGAGATACTATGGACAGGCCTTAAGAATTTCAAAGCGTTCAATTGGGAGTTCCAATTTGACCGTGTTCTAACATGCTATACTAGTACTGAAATTCAGTATGGTACAAGGGCAAGCATTCAGCATGTTGTGTATTTGTGTGCTTGCCATACAATTCCTTCTGTCTGTGTTGCACCCACAGGCAAATCACCAAGCATCAGGGGTTCAATTGAGACGACTAGAGTAGGTATTTTTGCCTGCTGAGTCTCTGGCCCTCGCGGTGATTGTCACAGATATTGTATTCTCCACTGCTCTCACTTGCCCGCCAGGGGATGCGTAGAAACAATATGTGGGCTGTCTACCTTTCCTGCTTCTCACTGTTTTTCAATCTCTATGCTAAAAAAAGTACAGAATTAGAGGGATCTAGGCAAAGAAAAAGTTATGAATCAGAAAAGAAACTTTCCATATATTGTGACATTGTGAATCAGCACAGGAGCACTTCTATTTGCCGCAATCGCGCGTACTGTCACTCACCCTGACAAGCATCTGGGGGAAGGGCCCTCGGGAGTTTTCCGGCACATTGATTGGTGGGATGACCCAGTCTCTCTTCTGTCGTCTCAGCCCATTGGTGGAGGAGCCTCTCTGATGCCTTCGTGAGAACTTGATGACTCTCGGTTGAGAGTCCCAGGCCCTTGACAGCATCTCTTCAATGCTGACCTGGAAAGGAAACCAGAGCATACTGTATCAACCCCTGACGATTTCGACAATGAATAAGCAACAAGCTGGGCGTGGGCGGGTTCTAATTTTCAGACGTTTATGTTCCGGTGACAGGATGAAAGATGGAGAAATAAGTGTTGTAAATTATACATCTTCACGTGTAATTGGGCTAAAATACTGGGCGACAACCTCATGACAGTGTATTGGAGAGCCTGTCATGTCATGAAAGACAGACATAATGTATGTATGTATATGTACTGTCTGTATGTATGTACACTATAACACATACTGTACATATACTGTATAAGTGAAACTAGGGATACACCGATATATAGGCCACACATCGGTATCAGCCGATGTTTGCCGTTATCAGTCAATATCGGTATTGGCAAATAAAGCTGACATTAACCGATGGCAGTAGCCGATATCTGTTGTTGATAAGCATACATTTTCCACTGGCTATGTTGGTGTGTTGGTTATTTGCAGCCCTACAAAGAGAGTAGATTCTGAACAGTTATTTCTTATAATGTTGATTTGTTTGTTTCCCTGTCGCAAAAGGGGAAATAATACACCGAAAACGAAATAAACAAATATCGGTATCAGTGTCGGCTATCGGCTAAATTGTTATTTTAATTTTTTCTAACCTTGTATGTCCAAAACCGTTTGTTTTGTATATGTCATTTTAAAAACGATTTAAACTAGTGAAAACAGCTGATCTACAAGCACACAACGCCTCACAGCGGTTTCCACCCGACAACGACGATATGTACTGTATGTACTGTATGTGTACTGTATGTATGTATACAGTACATGCACACATACAGTACATATACTGTATACATGAAACGTCTCCCAAGCTAAGCTATGAGGTGTTTTATAGTTTACAAAGGTATGGTTCTTTTTTCTGTATCAGGCTAACACACACACAAAAAAAACAAAAAACAATAACAACCCATCTCCCCTGTAATGCTAGGGAGCAGCATTTGGCCCTACAGTGTGTGGCACTTAACACAGGCAGAGGCCTAGCATCAAATCAAATGGAGATTGATGAAATACCAGTCCAATAACAGAGGGTGCAGAGGAGAGCATCAGTGGATGACCCTGCAGGTTAGTCAACACAGCGGGGGTTTACTGCACAATCCTCACTCACTGATCTTTGTTTTATCAAGGAAAAACGTCTCTTGGCAGGTTGCAGAAAGGAGTGGTTTGGAAGAAGGTGTTAAAAGTGAAGATTTATTGATCTCTCTGGCGGATTGCAATTATCTCTGTCCTCGTTTCCACATTTTCCCTATCTGGCTGCTTCAAAAGACTTCATGTTCATTCTGTCATGTTCATTACTAGCATGCATATCGTCACTGTCGGGCGGAAACCTTGTATCTCCAAGTTTCAAATTTGTACGTTTTTTCGCAAAGCAAAGCCCTGCTTCATCATGCAAGGCCGTCGCACGAAAGTAGTGAAAACAGCAGATCTACAAGCACACAACGCCTCGCACCTGTGCTTGTACAGTAGATCGTCTGTTTTCAATAGTTTAGTACATTTTTTAAATGATAAAAGGTTCCAACGGTTTTGGACATATACAAGGTTTTCCACCCGACAACGACGATACAGTACATGCATGGAGAGGTCCAGGACGCCAGACAGGCAGTCGTGTGCAAAGTAACTAAGTACATGTACTCAAGTACTGTGCTTAGTTACAATTTTGAGGTGTTTTTACTTTCTTCAGTACTTACACATTTCAATACTTTTACTTCTACCCCGCCACATCTCAGAGGAAAATATGAAATATGAAAACTTTAGTAACTAGTTACTTTGTAGATTTGGATTATTATTACAAAACACACTAACCACTTGTAAAAGTATTGATTACGACCATAGGTCGCAGTTCACTATCAGAACCGCCAAAGCTTGTCCGTCTCTGTCTGGACGTCCCTGTTTGTAGAACCAGCCACAAAGATATGGGCATCGTATATTTTCGGGCTGTGTTATCTGTCTCGTGTCTATGCCATTGGGAAATATCTCAGCAGCAAAAATAAACGGTGGGGACGATCAGCTTCCTCAGAAATATAGAGCTGTTGTGGTTAGGTGTGAAGAAAAATGAATAATGACGATGTCAAAGGACTTCCTTGTTCATTGTGCCATTATTTCTCTCATTTATTGTCTAAACTTGCAGTTGTCAACAACACAATTCTGTAATTTTATCAAGCTGACACACTTAACCACAATCACTGTCACTTTATTTTTCGATCTACAAGCTCACTAATGTGTCACATTGCAATGCCTTGTAGATCGGCTATTTCCACTGCTTTTGTACAAACTCTTGTACGGCGAGCTAATAATATGGAGATGCAACAGGTGTTGGTTAACCCATTTTGAACGGGTACACATTATTGTGTATCATTATTTTATGCTTTAACTATTGAAAAATAGCAGATATACAAGCTCACAGCGCGGCTGCGAGCTTGTAGATCTGCTATTTTTGAAAAATCGTGAAAATTAGAAATTTGACCCGACCCGAAGTGTCTTTTGAATCCTTCTAAGGTTTTTGGAAAAACCTATGTTTCTATGTCAGCAATCTGGCTATAGCCATCGTCAAAGGTCCTTTTCACTTAAATGGAGCTCAGTTAGTCTGTTCTTGAGAGACTACTATGTCAGTGGCTCTCAAACCTTTTCATGTGAAGGACCCCCAAAATTATATTTATTTGGCCACAGACCCCCATCTCAAAATATTTAGTTCCAGGGACCCCCCAGAAGCAAAATTTGAGTTACAAACGTTCGCTTTAAAAATAAATATATTCAAAGATTTGCACTAATTTTCCAGACTTTTTCAAAAATAGCAGATCTACAAGCTCACAGCGCGGCACTCGGTGCCGCGCTGTGAGCTGGTATATCTGCTATTTTTCAATAGTTAAAGCATTCAATAATCCTAGGCCTAAGGCTCTACATCCTCCTGGTGGGGGCTCCTCACTGGCATGTGAGTGAGCCAGTTAGTGTAGCAGAAGTCTCTCGTAGCCAGACAACTATTCCACAATCTCCGAATGCTATATAGAGTCTGGAACGGCAGCCCCCGAACGGCGAGTATCGGAAGTAGCCGCTGCTGCACTGAACTTAGTCCCATTGGAACCATAACAGAAACACAATAGCTCAGACAAAGTCATTCGAGCGGCATATTCTTCTTATGGGTGTATAGTTTTAGAAAACGTTTGAAAACAACATGGAAGTAACACCAACAACACCAGAAAAATACGAAATAACGCCCCCAGAAATGTTGAAAGGAGACAAACGCTTCCAGTAGGACATGTTATTGCTACTGCACCAAGGGAGCGGTTGCGCCACATCCGCTTTATCTCGCACTCATCATTTCTATTCCGGTTTGCCAGACTGTATGCCGGGAGCATTTGCCCAAATCGCGGAGGCAACAGTCTGGCCACGCGAGACTAGCGTAGCAGTGGGCAACACACAGAAAGCTGTGTGGGGAGGAACTCATTGGCATAATGACTAAATTGGGGCGAAAAGGGGTAAAAACGTAAATAAACTAGAATATCGCCCGCCTTTGGCGGGCGAATCCTAGTGTTCGCACATAAATCCTTAGTCTAGTTGTGGGAAGAAAAGGATATCATCATCATCATGGCCCCAAATAACTTTTAAATATCTTGCAATTGGCGACGAGTCTCGACTCTTAATAATTCGGCAAGAGTGCCTCTCATTTTCAATACAAAGGCTAAGCTATATAAGCTCTCCATCATCAGCAATAGTAGTCAGTGGTGCGTGTTCCCCACACTCCCAAGCCCCCACCGTTGCGCTTAGGTTCACCGGGAAAAACTCGGTCGCGAGAGGCGACATGGGTTCTGAAGGCAAAGGTGGAGTCAGTGATGTAGCGGCGGCTCCGGCAGAGAAGTATAGGTTCCACTTGCGCAAAGGCACGTCGCATCCGCATACGTCAGGGACGTTTACTTGAGAGACACGGAAGAAGGAGAGACTGTAAAGGATAAGTGATTGTCGTCTCAGGAAGAAGGACAGACCTTTCAGGAAGAATGATATGTGACGTAGCACCGTTCGCGGCTGAGGCAGAAAAGCGGGGCAAAGAAGGTAAAAGAATGCATAAAGAGACAATAAATAGCGACGGTCCAAAAGCGAGAGGTATGATTGTGCTGTTGGTTAAATGGTTTTGGGAATTGGGCCGTGGTTCTGTGCTAACATAGCTGCAGTGTAGCAGCGGGATACAGTACACGGGGCGTGATTAACTTCTCAGGGAGTGGCTAACTTCTAAATTGTATATAAGGATACATGAAGATACAAGGTCTCTGTCCGACAGCAACAATATACTTGTTTTATATTTTGTTTGTGTTCTATTGTGATCTTCTAAACGATGATGTTTGAAAGAAAATGCATCTTATTCTGCATCTAGCTAGCCCAGGACAATGTAGTAAATAAGTAAATAAGAGTGTGTTCTTTTAATCAGCTTATCTGGCAATATATAAGCGTTTAAAAAGCTGTGTAAAGAGTGTGTGAATGTTTCTGTAACCTCTACGGTGGCGTCAATTATGTAACATGGCTGTGTGTCGCTGTAATCCATCTAATAATCCTACCGTTGCCTCTGCTTCACACACAAACACATATGCTGTTGTCATCTAGAGCCTTTTTTTGGCTGCTTTTGCCAGGAGCACACACAAGAGCCTATTGTCACTGTTGGGCAGAAACCTCATATCTCCAAGTTTCAAAATTGTACGTTTTTTCGCTAAGTAAAGCCCTGCTTCATCAGACAAGGCTGTCGCACAAAAGTAGTGAAAACAGCCGATCTGCAAGCACCGCGAGGCGTTGTGTGCTTGTAGATCGGGTGTTTTCACTAGTTTAAATCATTTTTAAAAAGATAAATGCAAAACCAACGGTTTTGGACATACAAGGTTTTCACCGGCGCTATACATGTACAGCACACACTTGAATGCACACCAAAAAATCAACATTTCCCTCATGCAAACGCGTGGATGTAGGCTTTTGTACCTACATGCACGCGTGCACGTGAAAGCACATGCGCTCACACACTCGCGTCGCGCACAAACATACTTTGCCAGGCCAAACACAGGCAGGCAGGTTGGCGTATCACTCTACACATGTGTTGTCTGGGAGAGAAACAGATTGTAACGCTAAACCTGAGAAAACAAACAGGATTTTTTCATTCTGCACAGCTTAGAGGATTTGAGTGCGGGTCGTACGGGAAGTGCAGTTCTGCAGAGTAGAAGGCGAGAGGGATGGGTGAATGGACAGAGGGGAGGAGGAGGAGGAGAGCGAGAGGCATGGGTGACTGGACAGAGGTCAGTGAGGGAGAGCAATGAGAGCAGACTTGTTTCACAGATAAGATAAACTCCCACTTCAGCTCCATTCATCTGCAACGCTGGCCCTATCTTCTGCCCCTGTGCTGGCCTTGGCACTACCCGCTACCCGTTGATTACGCACAAGGCAGCTGGCGCTGTCCCCAAACGGGATCTTACAGCCGCGCTAGCCTTACATTAAGAAGATCCTGCCGTGACTTCCGCATTGTGACGTACCAAGTGTCACTGCTTTTCCCCGTTTGCCATAATGTTGGTTGCAACCGCGCCTCTCGGTGCCTGGGAAGCATTATTGTGCATTCTTCGTTCTTCCGTATACGTCATGTCCTTGTATGAGCGAATGGGGGCAGGGATGAACGTCGTGTTATAAGTGTGGCCATGTTTAACCAAACAAGTGACACTCCGACACACACTTGGTAAAAACTATTTTTATTGAAAACAACAGACTATTACATTGTGCAAAGTTACCACCAGAGTCGGTAAGCGCTGGGAGAACTACAACGGTGTCTTATATTTTTCATTTGTGCATGTGTCAAGCGTCTTACCCGCTACATTACTCCGTTATTTGCGCCTGGAGGTGTGACCATGGGCGTGTTGTTAAGCTATCCCTAAATTGCAATGTTGCCCACACACATAATATGGGAAAGCATATAGCGGGTTCTAAAACCACCCGTTCCTGACAGAAACTGTGTCCTGAACTATAGTTCCTCTCTATGGTCCTGCTAATGCAGAAGAGAATAAATAAATATTACACCTATTCTAGGTAGTAGGTAGGATATCCTCTAAAATGTGTTTACTATGGGCATGGTTTGGATGACAATATAGTCTTTGCAACAGAAACTAATTATTAAAAACCATAGCAATTAAAAAATAATAGATTTAATATTAGATTTTTATTCTCAAAAATGATTATTTGATTATTCTAACCACTAATTACAATTAATTGTAGCTATTTCATGAAGGGTTTTACTTGATTGTTAGAACTATATAATTTTTAGCTTGATAACTGGTCATTGCGACCGTAGGTCGCATTTACTATCAAAAGCTCCACGGGCTGTCTGTCAGTCAGTGAGTGAGTCACACTTTTGCCCTGCTCATATCTCCACAACCGTTGCCCCGATCCATGCCAAAATTTCCACACAAACTCCTTGCCTGCCAAACTACAACCTCCAAGGACCCCCGGAGTTCCAGGGACCCCCAGGTCCCTGGGGGACCCCCAGGTGTAAAAGAAATACCAAATGTGCAAAAATGACCAAATGACCACCCCCACAGGGCTGCTCACGGGGAATTCCCGGGGACCACCCACTCCTGGTGCTCCAGAACGGATGCAAAAGTGGTGGCGCCCCCAGTGGAGGACCCCCTCCACTGCAGCTCACATAAAATGCCCTTAACTCGGCCTAGGAGCGTCCGGGAGAGCCTGGGCCGGTACCTATTCGTCCGCCAAGGCAACGCGGAGACCCCACCCCTCATTTCTCACATGGCCCTCTTCTAGCGAGACCTACGGTCGCTTATCTCCCGATTAGGGAGGCTTACTGGTTTTAGGTTGTTTTTTAATGTCCACGGAATCAAGAAATGTTCTCCGCAGAATTCCGCATTATCAGGATTGTTCTCCGCGGAATCAATACTTTTTCTCCGCGGATTCCTGGGGGGACTATCTATTGAGTTATTCCAGCAGCACTCTTAAATACTTTAAAATGTCATCAATAATTATTTTCTCAAAAAAAAGATTTTTTTTTTTTTAGATTTTTTTTTTTTTGGGGGGGGTACCAATTGGACCTGGGGGGGGGACACGTAACCCCTGTCCCCCCCGCGATTTGCGCCTATGATCATAGCGGCAGATGTGTTCACTGTACACGGCGGCACGACCCCTCATCAGCTTACGGACATCAAAAAGGTAAACGAACGAACGGCCGTATTGGCGAAGAGCGACATTCAGAATTGGGGCGAACGGTAACGTCCGTAGCAGTAAAACAGTTAATATTGATGGGTATAAAAGGGATTATATTAGTGTGGTTGCACTAACAGGGCACCATCTGGGAATCAGATGTAGAGGTCAGCTCCATATATGGAGATGATGATGGTGATGACCCAGTCGTCTCCATGTATGAATATCCAGGGTTTGATCTTTGATGAGGTGATGTCACAACAATGTGATGTCACAATGTCAACAATGTGATGTACTGTCTGTAACAACAATGTGATGTCACAACAGCTATAGACTATAGACATTAGTAATTACTTACTCACTCACTCACAGACGTACAGACAAGATGTGATGGGTTCCATAGTTAACTGTGACCTACAGTCACAATAATATAACATTCTATATAATCAGTAACATGTGGGTGATACTTATGTCTATCAAATATGGTTTTATTGAAAGGCAAAAGGTATTGTCCGACATTACATTAGCTGCAGAGCTAAACAGTGTCACTATTGAATTAAGTGATTGTGAATGTGATTGTCATTACACTTTTACTGTAATGCATAACACTATGGCTGTTAATAAAAAATCAATAAGATGTGTTTTTGTGTTGCGTCTGATATAACTACACCAGACCATTCAGTTGAATTAATCCAGAACACAAGCGATTGTTGTAATTTTATGCTGTATTGTATAACCAGCAATGTGTGGGTGATAATTCACATGTATCAAATATGAATGTATTACATTAAAATGTCGGAATGCCTCGTCGCTCTTCCATGGGCAGAGAGGGAGAGCGCAAGATAGCACCGGACATAATGGCATGCGCAGCATGCTCTTAAAGGCAATGGCACGCTGATTGGTTTTATTAATGTAACACCCAAACCACACCTATGCATACTGTAAGGGGTAGAGCAGGGGTTTTAGGGATACTGGGCTGGTGTCGGAAGATAGCAACTTGGCCACGGGAACGCCCCTTGCGGCATGCTAAATCCCCAAATGGGTATAGCTCGACTTGGGCGCAGAACTGGTACAAGAGGCATGAGAGTGATGGTTGCGTGCCAGTCCCTGTTAGGGATGTCAAAAATGGACCTTTATCAAAATCGATTATTCTATAGCAATAATCGAATATTATTCGAAAATCGATAATTAATTATTATTATTATTATTTTTTTATAAAAAAAAAAAAAACATTTTTTTTTCTTGTTTTTTTTTTTTTTTTTTTACTGGATTTCAATGCACATTTACATATGTACAACATGGCTCTTCAGGTAATTGGTAGCCTAACTACTACTCTTCATCTTTCTTTTTAGTGTGCCAGTGTACTGTTCACCTAATCTCTCAAGAACAGATTCTGTGATGCTTACAATACAGAGGACGCTGTTTTCCCTTTTCTTTGATGATGGCCACCAAGTACCAAACAATCAAGCCTGAATCAATCACACCTGTGTCTGAGACAGGGGGGGAGGGGAGTGTGTAGCAGGCAGCTGCCACTCTGCTGTGCTCCTTCACTCTGTCTACACAGTTTACAGTTGGTGCTGGTGTGAATAATAAATCAATGGCCATTTACTATTATCATTAATACTATTGTTAGCCTATATTCTATATTTTGGTTGAAACTAACTAACTAAGCCAAAAAAATAGTATTAAAAAAAAAAAAAATATATATATATATATATATATATATATATATATATATATATATATATATATATATTAATATTTTTTCGATTTTCGATTATGAAATATTAAAATCGAATATTGATTAATCAAACGAATATTCGAAAATCGATTATTCGGTGACATCCCTAGTCCCTGTATAGGTGGTAGATGGAATGAGCATGGAAGGAGGGGTACGCAGTGGAAATCTGGAGTTAGTTAGTTTAACTGAGAGTGTGTAAAAACAAGGGAACAAATCTCACTCACTTGGCATTGAGCTGAGAGATGATGAAGTGCTTGTGTGACGTCGATGCCTCTGACATAAATGTTCTCTATGGTTTGGCACATGAGTATGAATATAGAATACATGCTGAGCGAATCCCCATCAACCTTGCATAGCTTGCCATCCATTCCTCAGTCCAATGTGTTCCTGCTGTGATAAAAACCCTTATCTGAGCTCCTGGCTATCGTCAGAGCAGCACATTGAGTCGTGGCTCAATGCAACTCAATGAGCCACTATTGGCCACTCAGGCCGATGCTGATGAAGGCAGGACATCGTGGCCATGCAGTGATAATGAGGTTGAAGCCTCAGATTGGCAGCGATGGACTGTACACCAACGTTCTTAAGAACGTGTTGCCAAGCATGGGCGTTGCACCAAATTCTGGGCCCTGGGTACGAGGATTCGCTCACATTTTGTGCTTTAACTGTTGAAAAATAGCAGATATACAAGCTCACAGCGCAGCACTCGCTATTTTTAAAAAATCATGAAAATGTGTGCAAGTCTTTGATTATTTCAAATCCTTCTAAGGTTTTTTTGAAAAACCTATGTTTCTATGTCAGTGGTGCTCAAACTTTTTCATGTGAAGGACCGCCAAAATGATATGATTTGGCCACAGACCCCCATCTCAAAATATTTGTTCCAGGGAGCTACAAGCTTGCAGCGCGGCACTCGCGCTGCTTGTATATCTGCTAATTTTCAATAGTTAAAGTATAAAATAATGAAGGCCCCTGCACCTTATTGGGCCCTAGTGACTCAGTCCCACTTTCCCCCCCTTGTGACGCCACTGTTGCCAAGCCAAGAAATGAGAGAGAGAGAGAGACAGAGAGAGAGAGAAGAGAAGAGGAGAGATCCTTTATTGTGAGTCTGCGCGTTGGATGATATGGTCACCATGGCTGCGTGTGACAGTCACTCTCTAACAGAGTGGCAGATGACGGGCTCAACGAGCTGGCATCGTGCCAGACAATGCCACTGTTACTAGAGAAACAGACATGCTAGAAAAGCCCCCAGGAAGGTGCTTATATATGTACTTATTGGAGTGTGTAGTCGTGTGTGCAAAGGAAAATACTGGGTTAATTCAACAGTTGGCTTTTAAATACAGGTACATTTAGAGTTTAATTAACAGTGGTTATTTACTCTCTCTCTCTCTCTGTGTGTGTGTGTGTGTGTGTGTGTGTGTGTGTGTGTGTGTGCGTGCGTGCGTGCGTGCGTGCGTGCGTGCGTGCGTGCGTGCGTGCGTGCGTGCGTGCGTGCGTGCGTGCGTGCGAATGCACACACATGTATACATGTGCGCACAATCAGGAGTCAGTTAGTGTAAAATAAATCCCTCGTGTGCTCGGGCTCCTGATACCAAAAAAATAGCAGGCAAGCCATCCATCTGACAAACAGGCAGAATAACACAATAACAGCATGTGCTCATTGCGCGCTCTCCTGTTCACTGTAGATGTGAAAGCATCTGATTCAGTTCTTTTGATAAAGTGTTTTCATGTCTTTAGTGCTGCAGAGCGCTATCGTTGGTAAAGAGAATGCTCTCCTATGAGAACTCCCACGGAAACTGAGGAGAAGAGAAAGAACAGTTGAATATAACTATAAAAGTATTTAAAATCTCATTGCCGTAGCTTTCTCTTGTGAAACTCTAACTCAGGGGTCTTCAACAGGGGTTCCGGGACCCCTAGGGGGTCCTCAGAGTTACTACAGGGGGTCCTCCAAATCTTTGTGTGATAGGATTTTTTTTTTTTTTTACCCCTTTCTTAAATTAACCACTTGAACCCTAGCGTCCATAATCTGAGAACTTAAGCCAAATAGCCGATCGAGGCGTTGTGAGCTTGTAGATCGGCTATTTTCGGCAAAGAGCTTTGAAGGGGGAAAAGAGCAGACTAAGTACAGTGAAAGGTCAAGTTTATTACGTATTGACCGTTCAAGTGGTTAAATATCTGAAAACACACATTACATTAACATGAATCCAAAATACGCCGTTGAACGTGCTGTCAAACAATGAAACTATATTTATGAACAGATTGTGGGGGTCCCTGCTTCATCTCTCTCTCTCTCTCTCTCTCAACTAAGGGGTCCTTGGCCTGAAAACTTTGATGTTCCCTGCTCTAACTTATAATAATGCTATAACCACAGTGTGTGGTCAGACCGTGACCTTAAAACCCAATCGATCTTGCCCTTCAGTGAACAGCAGGTGCGCCCATAAGTTCCACCGTGCCACTGGTCTTTGTTCTAATCAATCCCAAACAGTAGAGGCCGTCTGGGGAGAGTATGGGAAATAAATTCAAACCAAATAAGCACTAACACCTGTTCCAGCAACCCGGCAGGCTTCAGTTCCACTGGTGCATAACTGATGGGCTTGCCTCTAAGCCCCGGCTGGGGAAGGCAAGCCAGCGTGTCATGAAATCAGCATGGGAAGTTTGGTCTCGGTCTGCAGTTACCTGTATGAGGTGTGATAGTGATAGTCAGAGTAAATAAACATTGTAATAAGGGGCTTTAGTTGCCCTTTGCCTGATAATGTAAGGGGTAAGATGTGTGTGAGATGAATCCTGTACAATTCAGCAGCTGTGGTACCAGACACCTGAGGATTACGCGCTAAAATATAAAAATCACAGGGATCTTGTAGATCTGGGGGCACAGTCGGCTGAGTGGGTAGAGAGGCCATAGGGGAATCGCCCAGTCTTTTTGCCTAAATGTTCCAAAGCAAGACACTTAACCCTATAGACTCCCCCTGGGTACCTTATTAATGGAGCCACTGCACCTAATAAATCCTGTTTCCACTCATTTGAAATGCCTGCAGTTTGCTGGTATGTTTAGTTCTATGAAGTTCCATGTTCTATGAACAAACTTTTGTTCTATCAACAAAATGATTCAGGAAAACAAGGTTGGCGTAGGAGATTGTAGCTGGAAAAAGCTCTTGCATGCGTACCCAGTCCTTTTGAACTGTCACTAAAAAGTGCCCTCTCAAGACCATGAATGCAGTTTTTACTATGGTGAAAGAAATGCAAATGCCCCTATTTCCATGCCATACCTGGTGGCATTCAAAAGAATTTTGAACTTGAATGCAGCATCTTATGTTGAAAGAATTGCCCTCTCTGTGTAGAAATCCATGTTGTACGCCACGTTGCCTTTCTTACTAGGGCGGCCATGAGCTGAATGGTTAGGGAGCCTGCCTGGTTGTCCCTGGTTCATTTCCCAGCCAAGATAGCAATGTCGATGTGTGTCCCTGAGCAAGACTCTTAACCCCTAATTGCTCACGCACTCCTTGTGGGCTGCGAAGCAGCTGGGTTGGGCTGCAAATACTGAATTTCCCTCGCGGGAGGAGTAGTAACTATTATTATTATTATTATTATTACTGTATGCTTAGTTTAGTTCGGTATCAAGTACTGAAAATAGCCAACCGCCAGGCTCACAACGCGTCGCAGCGCGGAGCGTTGTGAGCTTGGAGGTCTACTATTTTCAATATTTTCACCAAAAGGCCCTTTTTAGATATTTCAGCCCCTGCCTCTCTAACATTCGCTGCACGTCCCTGACGCGTACCGATGGAGAAAGTGTGTGTGTGCCAGTTGAGCTAGGATCGAGGGTAAGGTCAAGACATATTGGATATAATGTGAGAGAGCATGTGTTGTGTGAAAGCAGTGCTGTGAAAGCAGTGCTGCCAACAACTGTGGTGAAACGGTTCAATGAACAAAATGCTTCCTATAAGATCAGTGTTGATGTAAAAGGTGAAAAATATATTTATTCGCACGGAGATGCCAACAAGGTTGCAAGTTTAATATAAGTAGCATAACATATTCATTGTGTGCGTAGGGAAGGGAGTGTTGTGAGAGCAAGATAGAGAGATCTGCGACCAGAGTAGGGAGTTACATTAGCCGGTCTGCCAGCATGCAGATGGATATTTATTGTTTCTGTTCATCGTAAATACATACTGTATTTTAGCATCCCCAAATGCTGCGTATGCTACTTTGCTTATAGACACTCCTTGTACATCAAGTACTGTACCTGTTACATTCATCTAAGGTGAGTCACATGACTTATAACCATTAAGGAGGGCATATTGGGACAACTCTCCCCCTATGCCAGCAATTTATATAACTTTTTTTACCCAGCAATGCCGGTGTAACAGCGAAGACACAGCTTTAGTTAGGATGGGTAAAATGCAGGGAACAAATTCCACATTATGTGCAAATGATCAGCTGCTGCAAAAACCAGACTGTTGCAAAAAAACGACTAAAGCAGACACAATTATTATTATTCAAAATGCCTGCAAAAATGTTGATTGTGAGAACATTGCATAAACTATGCTCATCGTTAAAGGGAGCTGACAAGGATGCCATGCACACAGACCCAGAACACGGGGACATTAATAGCAGGGTACGCTGTGGGCTGAGAGGAGCTCAGCTGAGCACATGGAGAAACCGAGACTGCAATTAGCCCACTATTACAGTGTAATTTCTCATCTCACTGTATACAATGCAGAGAGATGAACGAGCTGCTACTGTAATTGAGCTGTCTATCTTTTAATCACTACGGGGCAAAGAGCTCATCGTTTATAACTTATTCAACTGTTGTCATGCTGATTACAGAGTGTTGAGTTGTGGTTTGGTAACACACTTATGACAATCTCTCTTCTAGAAAAACGCCACTGAGGCCGCAGACTGGGGCTCTGCTGACAACTGCTAAGTCCTATCACTAAAGGCCAAACATTTAGCAAGACTAGGTCATGTCTGGACAGTGAATGAAACGCTTTTAATTTGAAATTACTTCTAAGAAGCAGAGGATGTAATTGAAGACTTCTGTGGGCATAGTAACTGAAGAGCCTAAATGACCTCCAGTAATAGAAAATTATTCAAATGAAATCACTTTGAAGCATCTCCAGCACTCGGCCCCATGTTGACCATAACTAGGGCTGTCACGATTATGACATTTTACATGACGATTAATTGTCACTCAAATAATTTCATGGAGGAGAATGGGGAGGGTGATGCTATTTTAATTTCAGTCTAAGGGGAGGGACTGCTAAATAGAAGGGTACATCCACAATATTCATGGCAGTTAGGTTACAATGTTACTCTGTACAAAGACTTATCTTATCTGTAGACTTATCTACAGTATCTGTGCAGACTAGTGCTTGCTCTGCCATCATATAGTTAATATTACTGTATTGGGATTTTTGCATATTAATCAGGAACAATCTAATAACAAATAGTTAATATGATGGTGGAGCAAGCACTGCACAGATAGCAAGTCTTTGTACACAGTAAGGTTGCAACCTAACTTACCTTGAATATCATTACCATGGATGTAATCAATCTACTGTAGCCCTTCTATTTAATCATTTTGGGGATGTTGATGATGTCATCTGCCCATTTGTCAATTTGGTCAAAAGAAATTGGTTGAATAGAACTCATATTTTGGGACCATCACTCCATTGTTCACAATGGTTTGTAATGCAGGCTGCTATCCCAGGAACTCATGTGATCCAAGATGGCCACGGTGTGAATAAGGTCTATTGAGGTAAGGTGTGTGTGTGTGTGTGTGTGTGTGTGTGTGTGTGTGCGTGCGTGCGTGCGTGCGTGCGTGCGTGCGTGCGTGCGTGCGTGCGTGCGTGCGTGCGTGCGTGCGTGCGTGTGTGTGTGTGCATGCGTGCGTGCGTGCGTGCGTGCGTGCGTGCGTGCGTATGTGTGTTGGGGGGAGATGCTCAGTGGTGGATACCAGGGACAGCGGACCACATGCCTCTGTCCCAGGAGCCTGTCCCTGTCTGCAGTGCTGTTTGTCTTTGTACAGTAATAGGTCACAGAGTGGGAGGGGCCATGTCTTTGTACAGTAATAGGTCACAGAGTGGGAGGGGCCATGTCTGTACCGCAAGGAATAATTAACTGGTTCCTCCTTTCCTCTGCTCCCTCCAGTGAGTGAAGGAATACCTGCTCTGAAAAACACACTCTGTACAAATTGCTGTTTTCACCTGGGAAGTGAATGACCAGGCGAATCCATGTAAAACCTACAAGTGTGATCTGTTGAAGCTATGATCACGTCTGACATGAAGGTAAACCCATCTTGAAGGGGAGGACTTGGTTTGAATAAGTCTTGATGCGGTTGGATCACAGATAAGTACGTCAGACTGCAAGACAAGCCTGTCGGATGTTCTGGTGAGCAACGCAGGCGCTGTGCTGCAAAGCGCTGGAACTATGAATGCTAATTTATTATGAGAATTGCGTTCCTTCGTCCAGGGACGGATTAACCCCCGTGAGGACCCCTGGCCAATACGTTTTTAGGGCCCCCACCATGGCGGGAACGCTGTTTTAGTGTCAGTGATGTCAGACGGCGGACGGACATTCCGTAAATTAATAGTTAGATGTGTGATAATTTAAATTAAGCCAAGGTTTGAACCAGGGACCTTCTGACTGATACTGTAGAAAGACACTATACATTCTGAGCTACTGAAATCCTAGAAAGTAGCCCATGCACACTTTGCACAGCTGTTTTTTTTTATTAAGCCATGCCCTCAATACATAATCTACATCTAAAAGAATATCTTTATTTAGCCAACGCTATTGATTTATTTACAATATATTACCTTCGTATACCACTGCTACAAATCAAATCAAACCAAACCAAATATATATAACAAGATTAATAATAAGGGTAATAATAATAATAATAATAATAATGTCTCTTGGGAGCATAGCATAGCACTGGGCCTGCAACTGCACTGTTGTTGGCCGGCTGACATTGTTGATAGTCTGTACACATATCCATTCACAGATGATATTCATGTATATATTCACTGGTGATAGACTGTTGCCTGGAATGCCTTGCACGGTATGAGGAGTGTGGAAATCTGACCTGGCAGATGACCTCGAGAGGCTACAGTGTAGTCAGTACTGATATACAGAACCCAGACATGGACACTCACAGCACAGCAGGACAAGACCATGGATGGTATCGACACAAGAATGCTACGCAGTGTTGATTTCGTCCACTATTTTTTACCAATTAATTTCCAAAACTTTTCCAAAACTTTTCCAGAATATTTAACCCAATTTCCAGGACTATATAACAATAATTCAGATCAATAACAGGTCACTTACTCCGATGCGCAATCCCCAAAGACAGGTATTGTATGCCAGTGGTTCTCAACCTTTTCAGGCCGTGACCCCCGAAATAATCATGTTTTAACTGGGGACCCCCGCACTAAGGAATTTAGTATAACACGGTTCTATTGTGAAAATAGCCGATCTACAAGCTAGTGGAAAAGAGCTCCAGACAGTATAAAGTAATTTTATGTTTGGTTGCACTCTGAAAATAACTTTTTTTTTAGTGCAACCAAGTGTAAAATCGTATGATATTTAGTCGACTAAAACTAAAACATTTCAGATGACTAAAATGTAAACTAAATTACATTTTATTCAAAAGACTATGATTAAAACTAAATCGAATAGGCCAGGGGGGATGGTTGGTGACTAGTATGAGTCTTTTCTACAGTGTTGAGAACACTGTACAACACTGTAGAAAAGACTCATGTGCAGTTTGTGTGTTACTGCTATGTAACTTTGTTTAGCTTTTAGCCTTTTTAATTATTGTCCTAATAAAGTCGTTTTTATTTTGTTTTGTAAAGCGACTTGAAAAGCGCTATATAAGTTTGATGTATTATTATTATTATTAGTTGGAAGCAAGCTTAGGATACCACTCCAACCGAGAACGCGGCCTAGGCAAGCTGCCTGTATGACGCTCATGCAAGGACCGCCATTGCGACTATTTCCGCACTCCTCTTGTTATGTTGACCTCAGTAGCATACCTTTCCTTAATTTCATTTTCTGTGGCTACTGTAAATGTAACAATTCTTATTACTTACGTCTGTTCCACAGGGCATAACAGTAATTTCTCCAATAAAAAAAAATCACATACGAAAAAAGAAATCCATGGCAAAAGAGCTACAGTACAGCATTAGAATGTGAAGACTATTAAATAGAAAAGAAAATGTGCAACCTTTTTTGAATTTCCATGTGATTGCTGCCAACACAATTACTTCTTGTTCAATTATTGAATGTTTCTCTTGCTCCTAGGATGTGAGGAACATAATTACACGCTGCCAACACATCACCTGGTTCTCACAGCCTCCGCCGGAGAGGAACATTAGCTCAATCAATGTCAATTATTTCTCGGGCTCCATTATTGCACTGCAAGGAGTGGGCAGAATTCTAATCCCAGCTCAGCTACAGGAATCTTGTTTTTTTTTGTATTTTAACACAAATTCCCATAACCATATACTGTATAGCCCAGTGGCTCCCAACTAGTTCAAGAACAAGACTCAGGTGCCGGCTACACAGAGCTGGATATTTCTGAAGCTAGACATTAGCTGGACATTTTTTTATGCGGTTGGGGCTTGCAGCCACACGAAGCTGGATAATTGGGCCGCGAAGCTGGATATTTTTGAAACTGGATAAATAAGTGGAGACATTGAAAAATATCCAATTCACTGGATCCGTGTAGACATGGAACCCGGATATCTCTGAAGTGTGTGCTTGTTGGAGATCTGGGGACTCAGATTATTTTAGACCTAGATATCTTTGTCATGTGGACCTAGATATTCTTCTATGTGGATATCTGAAAAAACGGGATTTATGAAATATCCAGCTCCGTCTGGCCTAGGCCTCAGGGTCCTGTTGTTGTTAGATAGGCGAACCAGCATGAAGCACAGTCAACAGGGTGGGGGCTGGGCGTCATGATGAACTCTTGGTATTTTGCGGACTGGAGAAGGGGGAACCTACAGGGACACGGGGAGGTGGGTTGGGTGTGTTGCAGGTGGATTCAATCATGACCAATAAAATGATGGCTTATAAGAGCAGTGCACTGTGATCCACAGGGGCAGCTGTGTTCTGGTCATTTCAACTCTGTCATATAAGAATATATATATATATATATATATATATATATATATATATATATATATATATATATATATATAATTGCGACCGTAGGTCGCAGTTACTTGCACACTATCCAAACCTCCACCGGCTGTCCCTCCGTCACTCCCTCCGTCACTCTGTCACACGTCACACGTCACACTTTTGCCCTGCTCATATCTCTGCAACCGTTGCCCCCATCCATGCCAGATTTTGCACACACACTCCTTGCCTGCCAAACTACAACCTCCAAGGACCCCCGGAGTTTCGGGGACCCCCAGGTCCCTGGGGGACCCCCAGGTGTAAAAAATTACCAAATGTGCAAAAATGACCAAATGACCACCCCAACGGGGCTGCTCTCTCTGTGTCACACACACACACACACACACACACACACACACACACACACACACACACACACACACACACTCTCTCTCTCTCTCTCTCTCAAACATAATGTGTGACCTGCCAAGTGGCAAGGAATGTTGCCACTGTCCTCTCTCTCTCTCACACACACACACACACACACACACACACACACACACACACACACACACACACACACACACACACACACACACACACACACACACACACACACACACACACCCCTTCACACCAGGGAGTCCAGGAAGGATGAGCCTCCATGCTTAAATAAACAGACCTGGGTCCACTATCAAGATCTGCCTGTGGGTGTGTCTACTTTTAGCAGGAGAGCTTGCATCTTGCATGCTAGTATTGGCATTTCTCCCAAACTCAATGAAGACAACACAAAAGATGATTTTTAAAAAACACATTTTTGGACACTGCTCCTACAGAATTTGCCCTAAAATCACACAAACCACTACACAGTATCTCTACAGTCACCCTGCTCCTACAGATTTTGCCCTAAAATCATGCACACCAGTACACAGTATCTCTACAGTCATGTAATCACAACGCATCTGTCCCATCTAGCGCCACCATCAGGACGATTTTGCACAAACTACTTTTTGGCCTATTTATGGAGATAAGCGACCAACGGTCGCTTATCTCCCGATTAGGGAGTCTTACTGGTATATATAAGAAACATAGGTGCAGAGTTGTCAACAATGCAATGCAAATGCAACAATACAGCCAAGTCTAATTTATATTTGCCTTTATTAATTGCGACCGTAGGTCGCATTTACTACCAAAACCTCCACCGGCTGTCCGTGGGTGAGTGAGTGAGTCAGTCAGTCCGTCCGTCACACTTTTGCCCTGCTCATATCTCCACAACCGTTGCCCCCATCCATGCCAAATTTTGCACACACACTCCTTGACTGCCAAACTACAACCTCCAAGGACCCCCGGAGCCCCAGGGACCCCCAGGTCCCTGGGGGACCCCCAGATGTAAAAAATAACCAAATGTGCTCACACGTCACACGTCACACTTTTTCCCTGCTTATATCTCCGCACCCGTTGACCCGATCCATGCCAGATTTTACACACACACTCCTTGCCTGCCAAACTACAACCTCCATAAAATGCGGTAACTCGGGCTAGGAGCGTCCGGGAGAGCCGGGGCCGGTACCTATTCGTCCACCAAGGCAACGCGGAGACCCCACCCCTCATTTCTCACATGGCCCTATTCTAGCGCCACCTTCAGGCCGATTTTTAAAACACATTTTTGGACACTGCTCCTACAGTTTTTGCCCTAAAATCACGAATATCACTACACAGCATGTCTACACTCATGTCATCAACATGGATCAGGAAGATTTTGGAAAAACAAATTTTTGCCCTATTTGTGGAGATAAGCCACCTACGGTCGCTTATCTCCCGATTAGGGAGTCTTACTGGTGAATAAACTATGCGTACAGAGAAAAAAGAATGACTGGTCTGTGGACCCTCCTATAGGCAGATGTCTGCTCAAGGTCTGCTTTGGGTCCCATTTTGAGATAGCTTGTCAAACCTCTGGCCTAAGTGGGGCGCTAGAGGAAAAGTAAGGTTCATCCTTAACCATTAAGGAGCACAGCAAAATCCCATGGCAATCAAGAAGACGTCTTTGAGATAAGTTGGACGCAGGGGCGGAGCGTCCGGGTAAGCTGGGTATGCGGCCGCTTACCGGCCCCTGGCTGTCAGCCTCCGACAGTCGGTCAGTCTCAGTCCAAATGACCGTCAATCTACCTCGCAATTGGGTCCCCTTTCTGTATCGCACTGCCTCTGTTACACCTATTTCCTGTTATAAAATATCGCGCATTGAGAAGTAAAGGGGGACACACACTTTATTGTGAAGGACAACAGGAAGAGACAGACTTCCTCTAGAAGAGTTGACTTCTATCTTCACAGACAGACAATATGTCGGCGGGGCCCGATCATTGTGGCTCGCATACCGGCCCGGTCTTTAATTGTTCCGCCAATGGTTGGACAGATGGTTAAAGCCATGCCACTAGAAATGATAATGATAATAATAATTGCGGCAAGTTTGATTAGTTAGTTATCTGCGAAACAATAGTGGCTTGACTGAACCATGTCAAGGTTGTAATACTGTAGATAGAAGCCTCTTTATGATAGATATAACACTGCATAGAAACTGATAAACAGGTGTGTGTGTGTGTGTGTGTGTGTGTGTGTGTGTGTGTGTGTGTGTGTGTGTGCGTGCGTGCGTGCGTGCGTGCGTGCGTGCGTGTTCTCTGTCTGTACCTGGGTCAGAGGTATGGAAGGAGGGTGTCCAGCCAGTGCGAGCTTAACAGTGGTCTCCCAGATGTGTGGGTCGTGGAGCCCCTGTGCCGTCACCATGAACTGGACGGGTTCCGACAGATTAGCCACGTCCTGCTCCGTGTACACGGAGCCATCGGGCCGCACGCTGAAGTTAGGGTCACTGCTCACAAAGCCCACCTCCCTGGTGTGCTGCAGGCAGTCCTCGAACCTCACTGTAGAGACAAACAGGCAGAGAAACACAGAGAGGTTTGAACCAGGGGTGTCAATTGGGTATGCAGGGGTATGCAGCTGCCATACCCTGGGTCCAGGGGGGAAAATAAAAGTTACTTTTAAATATAAATCCAGGAATGTCTCTTCGTCTATCTGTGCTCGTTATTATGTTGTTAAAATTGCAGTAAAATAACTACAAATGCAACATTTAAGAAAATGGTCACTTTAACAAGGTATTGTAATTCTCCACACTTGTATTCTCCCCATCTTGACAAAATGTTATATTCCCAGGTTCCGCAGGTCAGCTGCACAGGTGCAATGCATTATTGTTAATTGTGGCACGTTTACTAACATGCCAAGTTTAGCTCCAGGCTGCCATATCCAGCCCAAGAAACTGTAGAAACCCAGGGAAAAAACAGACAAAACCACGCATGCGGGCATGCGCATGAGAACTCCATGTCTCATCTTTGCCATACCCTAGCTTTTGCTGAACTGACGCCACTGGTTTGAACCCTTCATATTCTGGTTCCCCCCCAAAAAGATTCGCCGCACAAATCGGAATAGGAACCATCATGACATGTGTTGGTGGTCTCATATCATCTCCCATTTCTCCATGTCTTCCTGTCTCTTATTTCTCCTCTCTCTCATTTCTCCTATTAATCCTCAGCTTTTTTTTACAAAAGGTAAAATGTACAACAACCCCATTTGCTTCGTGGAGCGGCCATGCCGTCCGACAGAAATTATGCACTTATCAGTTGATGATATGTCACTTTTGTCAGCAGTGGTTTGAGGACGAATAAATTAGCCTTTACCTTCTCCTGTCTCCTGATATTTCGTCCAATACACGTTACGAAAATGTCCTTTTGTATGTCATTCCTTTCTCAAACTAGCTGGATGTCAGAATATCAAATAAATCCAAATAACATTTTCTCCTGGCTTCAGGGAGAGAGTAGGGGATCTGAAACACATTAGGCGTACTGTTGGCTGATGTGGAACATTTTCTTTGCCTCAGCCAAGTTTCCCTGCTGTGCCGTCAAGCACGCGAAAAACAATCCTAAATGACATTTTGAGACTTCCGCCTGAACGAAACGACTGGGGAAACGTATAAAGTGTATTGCTCACAGGCACGCACATATGCACAGTGCACACACAAGTTTGCTCCCTGCTTCCAGTCTAATGTATGTTTTTGTATGAAGAACACGGAGGAAGGAGGATGGGGGGTAGTAAGAAGAGAGAGAGAGAGAGAGAGAGAGAGAGAGAGAGGAGAGAGAGAGAGAGAGAGAAAGAGAAAGAGAAGAGAGAGAGAGAGAGAGAGAGAGAGAGAGAGAGAGAGAGAAGTGGTCTATAGAGCAATAGTACAACAACAGCTGAAATGACAGATGACAAGAATATACCATTAAAGCACACGAGGCACCGAAGAGGCCGACAGCAACATGAACCGAGCGATGGAATAAAGCCTTCCATTCCATTGTCAACAGCCATTAATGCGCATTGCTTCCCTGTCTTGTGTTATAATCAAAGACCGTAAAGATAAACATGGGTGAACGGACCGCGACGTCACACATCGGTTTCTACAGACCCGTTTTGAAGCCTCTTCTTGTTCAGCGGGAATTAAATGGCTGTGAGTGCAACCACGCGCAGCAGGTCTTCATTCAAGCTCCAAAAGCATACTGTCACTGTTGGGCAGAAACCTTGTATCTCCAAGTTTAAAATGTGTACATTTTTTCGCAAAGTAAAGCACTGTTTCATCATTATGGCCATCACACAAAAGTAGTGAAAATAGCTGATCTACAAGCACACAACGCCTCGCGGTGCGAGGCGTTGTGTGCTTGTAGATCGGCTGTTTTCACTAGTTTAAATCGTTTTAAAAATGATAAATACAAAACAAACGGTTTTGGACATACTAGGTTTTCACCCGACAACGACGATACCCTGCTGCTTTATCATCAATTTGAAAGTTAATGGGACCATAATTGACAAAAAAAAGCGTATCATGCTGTGTGAAAGAAGATTTTAAACAAGCGATTGAAAACATAAAGTCTTTATGAAAAGGTTTTCTCAGGTAATAAAAAAAGTACAATAATGCTAAAAGAATGACACAAAGCCCAGAGTCCTACAGTATGTATTCAATTCATCAAGACAAATAAAGACATACAATACTATACAAGAAATCATCAAGGAGCAGTGTTGAAGCCATTTCATTGATTTAGTTTATTCTTATTTCATTGATTTAGCTTATTCTTATTTGGTTATTATTAGTTTAGTTAATTGAGCTATTGGTTAATTTGAGCACGAAAAACAGTGGGGGGGTCATTTATTTTGGCAAGTTATAGGAGACCTGTCTAGGTACAGTTGCAAATTGCACACAGGTGCTATGGCGGTTTTGAAGGAGGGAAGGGATATCACACCTTTTGGTGGCAGGGCATTCCACATTTTGGTGAAATTATATTTCTTTTGCAGTTGGAGGAGGGGAATCAGTGGCGCCAGCTGCTGGGCCATTAATGAAAACTGGAGTTTGTTTTTGTTAGTTCCACATTGGCTTCCTTTCCGGGGACTGCCCATAAGTCAGAAGGTTCATTAGTCCGAAGGTTCATTAGTCCGAAGGTTCATTAGTCCGAATTTTGTTAGGGTTACTGAGGTTAGGGTTAGAGTTAGGGTTAGAGTTAGGCATAGTATTCTTAACAAATTCGGACTAATGAACCTTCGGACTAATGAACCTTCGGACCAATGTCATGGCACCTCATTTCCAAGAGCAAAACCGTTACGCATGATTATAATGCACTCAAGTAAACGCTGACA
The DNA here is from genome assembly GCF_963921795.1 of Nannobrachium achirus. Classification (NCBI taxonomy): domain Eukaryota; kingdom Metazoa; phylum Chordata; class Actinopteri; order Myctophiformes; family Myctophidae; genus Nannobrachium; species Nannobrachium achirus. Next base: position 63,441,011 of record NC_137815.1, on the reverse strand, counting down.
ACCCCCCAAAAAATTGATTTCTAACATTATCTTTACGTACATCCAAGCATGCATGCATGCATGCACACACACACACACACACATACGGGCACGCCCCCCACACGCACACACCCATGCCATTCTAACTTATCCCTAATCTCCTCCCCCAAGTTACAAAGCATGTACTCTGATCTTATCTTTCACTCACACTCTTGCTGCTGATAACAAGACAAATTGATTTCATAAATCACCTGGGGAACAGATCGGCTGTTATGAACAGCGGCACTGCAATTTTTCACAAATCCGGTGTGAAGAATTCTGCACGGCAAGCTTTTTATCAAACCATCTATTCAATTTATCGCCCAGCATCCTGTCAAAGGCGGCTCCCAAACAACAGACTAATAAAGCATGATATCTTTTTAGCCGCTGCAACCCAAGCGTCCCACACAAAATGAGCGTTGCTGTTTCAAACTCCACAATTGCACGGTGGTTAATGGCAAGAAAGACAAACGTGGCCATGAAAATATGTGTAATATATTTGTTATATTGTTGTTGACGTACTGACATATTATCTTGCTTATTATAGTGACTAGAAGCTCGGCCGCCCTTCAGGTGGCCCAGCGTCTAGTCGGCGCCCTGGCCAACTCGGGAACAATGTAAATAGGGAATGAATGCCCCGCCCTTTAATGCAAACCCCATTATACCTGTTGTCATAGGATCTGTTTTGACAATCTGTTTGCGTGTGTCCATTTATGCCCATATATGGAGATATCTGTCTGTCTACGTCCATTTTATGCCCATATATGGAGATGGGCGGCCGAGCGTCTAGTGTAAATAGGGAATGAATGCCCCGCCCTTTAATGCAAACCCCATTATACCTGTTGTCATAGGATCTGTTTTGATCATCTGTTTGCGTGTGTCCATTTATGCCCATATATGGAGATATCTGTCTGTCCACGTCCATTTTATGCCCATATATGGAGATCTCTGTAGGACCCGTTTTGACCATCTGTTTGCCTGTGTCCATTTATGCCCATATATGGAGTTATCTGTAGGACCCGTATTGACCATCTGTTTGCCTGTGTCCATTTATACTCATATATGGAGATATCTGTATCTGTCTGTCTGCATCCATTTTATGCCCATATGGAGATCTCTGTATCTGTCTGTGCCTCCGACTGTGTTGCAGACAGTGCCGGTTCCCCCATTAATGCAAACCCCATTATACCTGTTGTCATAGCACCCGTTTTGACCATCTGTTTGCCTGTGTCCATTTATGCCCATTGACTCATGTGGTGTACGTGATGTCAGAGCCTTTTATGAAGTGATGTCACAATGAGTCAGCGCTTGCGCCGATTTCCTCCGGAACAGCCTGATGTCAACAATCAGCTCTGCATAAGGAGATTCCGAAGACTTAATGAGATGTGTCGGGTGTCTCCATATATGGGTTTCAACATTCAATACGTAACCATACGCAACCTGTCAACTGCCCGTATGACGTGAGAGCAAGTGAGAGCCTTCGTAACTCACCCCTTACTTTACTTACAGAGCGCCCCGGAGTTCCCTAGCCCCTGGGCTCCTTATTCCCCTTTATTATTTAAGTTTAGCGTGAGAGGGAACTGCCTGGGCTTATCCACATTATTCACCTGGTTCTCTTAAAGGCACAGCCCGCTAATTCCCCTGAACCCAACCGCTCTGAAGAGCACCCTGAACTTTGCTCACCTCGAAGTGAGAAAGAAAGACTTTAGTTTATGCCACACTCCGAGAGATTTTTTTGTTGAGTCATCTAGCGTATGTGATGTCAGAGCCTTTTATGAAGGGATGTCACAATGAGTCAGCGCTTGCTCCGGAACAGCCCGATGTCAGTCATCTCCGCATACGGAGATTCCAAACCTTTCGTGCCGTATCCAAAAAACTGTGTATCGGTTCGGGTCCAGGCCTAGCTAAGAACGTAGGCAAAGGTCTGAGCTGTCTGTGTGCGAAATTTGGAGTCTGTAGCACCAACCATGTGCTGTCAGGGCTCATCCATGCGATTCGGGCCAATTCGGATTTGGCGTCCATTGGCTTCAATTTAGTAGTCAGGACTCCGCATATGGAGATTCCGAACCTTTCGTGTTGGTTCCGGAAAACCGCAGATCGGGTCGGGTCGAGGCCTAGCTAAGAACGTAGGCAAAGGTCTGAGCTATCTGCGTGTGAAATTTGGAGTCTGTAGAACCAACCATGTGCTGTCAGGGCTCATCCATGCGATTTGGTCCAATTCGGCCTCGGCTTCAATTAGTAGTCACGATGTATTACCTGCTTATTGCAGTCGCTATGGATTAAAAGCTGTATGTGTATCTATCTACAATATCTACTAAGCAATAGGGAATTCACGATAAGTGATTTTTAGTATTCGAATTATTCGACCTCAAAGTATTTGAATAGTCGAATATTCGACAGCACTGGCCAAACTCAAATATTAAGTAAGCAAGAGGCGAACATTGCGAAAATAGCCGATCTACATGCTCACAACGCCTCGCGTTGCGAGGCGTTGTGAGCATGTAGATCTGCTATTTTCACAATATTTATCTTCGGAACCGAGTCACATTAAATGTAGTACCTAAAATTCCAAATGCTTGTCAGGGTGGGGGTCGGGTTAACAAATTCATAGGGGCATTGACAACTCATTCTTATGACTTCCTATCTAGCCAAGCTTTATAAAATATATATTTTTTAAATAGAAGCGAATGTTCGACTTCGGTGAACAACGTCGAATAGTGACTTTGATATTCAAATATTTGGTGAATGCCCTACTAAGCAAACACAATCAGTTTTACCTTTTCAGAAAACACAGCCCTGTGAGAGTGTTGAAATGTGACATTTTTACATTTTCTTGTCTTTTTTTTAGAGCGTTTCAATCGTCATTTGTCAGTACTGGTGGTGACTTAATAGGCTGGTGACATTGTAGGCTGCAGAGCTGCTGTCCACAGACAAATTGTCTTGGAAGCTGAGGACCAGCATGCATTATGCAAATGAGTGGAATTACTTTGAACTGGCGGAGGCTAATTGTTGTCACTTAGGCAGGTCCCCCGCGGAGCAGCCAAAAGAGCAATAAGGCTTAGGGACACGTGTGTCTCTCCATGTGTGCATCCGCGAGAGTGTTTGCTCTGGTTTTGTGTCCTAAGTATCTGATTTGTGCATGTTTGCCCACACACTCCGCGTGTGTATATCCCTACAAGGCCCGAATTAATTTCTACAGGCCAAAAGAAATTGAAAAAAAACAGATGGTGTTGTAGGAGTCCTAATCACAGGAAAATGTAATGTTTAAAAATTAATAATGTTTTTGTAAGGTTTTATAGCCATAAATCATAAATCATAAATTATGCTCTAATTAGCATTTTGGGGATAGTTTTCGCAATAATAACATATGCACTAATCTAGACATTCTAATGATCGCAAAAAAAAATTACAGGCATTTTACTTATGTTTTTGTGAGGAATAGCTTCAGTTAAAAAGTGAGATGTTGTTCGTCCAGATGCTGGAATTTCAACTTCTCTGGGAGGTGTGAATGTCAGTCTCTGTGGGGGGTAATTATATGCAAATATCCTGGCCAATGGCATTGTAATAAACAATAGGATTTAATGGTGATGTTAATGTGAAAAAAGAACAGGAAAACTAATTATAACATTGTTTTAAAAATGATTTAAAAAACGTTGCCAAAAAGCAACGCTGGGCCTTGCAGGGATATACTGTATATTTCAATAACACCAATGGGGTGCTACCCAGGGAGCGCCTCAATCCACTTCCTTGTGTATTGTGGTGACAGCAGGGCTTTTGGCATGGGAACGCGCACACACACACACACACACACGCGCGCGCGCGCGCGTGCGCGCACGCTCATGCGCATGCGCACACGGCATGTGAGGCGTTGCCATGGCACTGTGGAGTAGAATCATTTGACAAGGCTCTTTAATTCTCTCTGTGGGCACAGGACCAGCTCCCGGTGTTTACCAACCCTCCCCTACAGCAAAGCGGTGGAAAGGGGCCTTCTTCCGTAGAAAATACATTTTATGACAAATGTGCGCTTCGTGACACGCTCGCCTGGTGTTGGGGAGATAATTTATAATCAAAGACACTTCGATATCCCTTTGAAATGCGGGCTCACACGACACCATTCTATTCGGACAAAATAATCTCACGCATCGGATACCAATCGGTGGCGGCACTCGTCGTGATTTGATCTACCAAGCTGTGAGACGGAGACAAGGGTGGCAGCGAAACAATGTGATATGGGATAATGTATGTGTGATCGTGTGTGTCGCGTGTGTGTGTCGTGTGTGAGAGAGAGAGAGCGCCACACAGAGAGAGAGTGTGCGACAGATAAAGATGGAGCGTTGGCAGGCAGAGAGATAGACGAGACGGATGAAAGGATGGAGATAGGCAAACATGTTTAGCAGGAGGCAGGCGAACCCAGACACACCTGGCTGGGCCGCTGGCAGAGGGTGTGAATTGAGCTGTTGGTGGGCATGGCTCAGAGCCCTCCCTAGCGTCAATCTCTCGGAGAGAATGAAGACAAGTTTCAGCGCGCTTGCTTTCTCCGCTGACAGGCCTGAAGGTCAGTAAACCCAGAGCTGCCCACACCACTGCACAGTCCTTTATTAAACTCTCAAATACCTGGAACGCGCCCGAGTCGCGTTAGATTTGAACCACTTTAACCATTATTTTAAGCTTTAACTTTAGAAAAATAGCAGATATACAAGCTCACAGCGCGGCACCGAGTGCCGCGCTGCGAGCTTGTAGATCTGCTATTTTTGAAAAATCGTGAAAATGAGTGCAAGTCTTTGGATAATCTTTGACCCGATCTTTGACCCGACTTCTAAATCCTTCCTCTAAATCAGTGGTTCTCAAACTTTTTCATGTCAAGGACCCCCAAAATTACAGGTATTTAGCCACGGACCCCCATCTCAAAATATGTTGTTCCAGGGACCCCCCCAGAAGCAAATATTTGAGTTACAAATGTTCCCTTTTAAATAGATATATTCAAAGACTTGCAAAGAAAAATCATGATTTTTCAAAAATAGCAGATCTACAAGCTTGCAGCGCGGCACTCGGTGCCGCGCTGTGAGCTTGTATATCTGCTATTTTTCAATAGTTAAAGCAGTCAATAATCCTTGGCCTAAATGGGTTAAAACACACACACACACACACACAGACACACACCCACATGCACACACACACACACACACACACACACCCACATGCACACACAGCGCCAGGTCCCCGCAGGTTCAATCAATGCTGCCTCCGGCCTCACTTCATCACCTGGCCAGCTTATCTGGGCCATGGTGATTGAATAGAAGAGAGACTTTGAGGGCCGGTCTTAAGGGATATTGCCTTTGCCTCCAAGCAGCAATCGATGGCATTTGTTCTACATTATACAGTATGTACAGTATGGATCAGGCACGTGCACACATAGACATCAAAGGGGGCTTGAGCCCCTAGCCCTTTTATCTGTCTGTAAAAAGTGCCCTCTCGAGACCATGAATGCAGTTTTTACTATGGTGAAAGAAATGCCCTATTTCCATGCCATACCTGAAGGCAGCATTCAAGAGAATTGTCTTGTTCAAACTTGAATGCGGCCTCTTACAGTATGTTGAAAGAATTGCCCTCACTGTCCAGAAATCCATACCACATCTCCAGTATTGCCTTTTTTATGCTTAGTTTAGTGTGTTTAGAAGTACGGAAAATAGTCGGTCTGCTATTTTCGATATTTTCACCAAAAGGGCCTTTTAGAAATTTCAGCCCCTGCCTCTCTAACATTCTCTGCACGTCCCTGGTATAGATTTTATGAACAGCAACTTCACAGTACTATACTGTAAATATATCTACACAAGTATGTTTTTGTTTGAAAACTACTACATTTGCACCTGTCATCCATATTATCTTATGTCTTCCTAAACCGGAGACGTTTTAAAACACTGTTGTCAGCATTTTGTTTTGAAAATGTGCATGGACAGTGGGAGGTCCTTTGAAGAATATGAAACATGATATTGTCATGTTTGTTTCCTGATTGGGCCTTATCAGTCATCATACTGTAGCCTCCCTGATTCGTCACGTCACTACCACATGAACGGAAGAAAAGGCAACAATTTAACAGCGGCAAGAATAATGACTTGCATGCATTACTGTGTCTATGCTAGCAGCTGCAGCAAATTCAACACACTAACCTCACAACATGTAGCCTACAGGTACGTACAACAATGTGGCAATGTCCCACTATAATGGTCAGCCATTCAAATCTGCATGCTTTGTCCTCATGCCAATTCCTTATTCCCTATGTATTCTAATCCCTCGTTACTGTAACAGAGCGACAGTGATTGAGGAGGGTCAAGTGTCCATCTTGGAATCTAAGGTTCAATTCCTGGATGTGTCCTTGAGAAACTGCTCCCGATGAGCAGGTCAGTGCCTTCCATGGTTTCCTCCGTCATCAGTGTGTGAATGGGTGAATACATTGTAAAGCTCTTTGGAGAAAGACGCTATAGAAATGCAGTCCATTTACCATTTATACTTTGGCATTAATCTAACGTCAGGTTGTGCATGTGCATCCGCCAAGACATAAATAATTGAATGAATTTACTTAATTAATGAATATCTCCGATTACTTCATTAACATATAATTACAGTCATCCAAGTAGATTAGACATAGCCTAAGATTAGGTTTAGCCTTCTCAAATTGTGCGTGTATGTGTGTGTGTGTGTGTGTGTGTGTGTGTGTGTGTGTGTGTGTGTGTGTGTGTGTGTGTGTGTGTGTGTGTGTGTGTGTGTGTGTGTGTGTGTGTGCATGTGCGTGAAAGAGAAAGAGAGAGAGAGAGAGAGAGCGAGAGATACTTTGGCTCCCAAGAGAAGACCAATGCACACAAAACGAGGTAGAAACTGAGCTACACTTCCTAACCACTCTCCCACTGTACCAAGACATCAGAGACACATATTTCCCATGGATTGCAATCACCCCAAGGATAGTTGGAAAACATGATTAATGACAAAAAAAACTCCCATATCTGTTGTGCAAACACAGCAGCAAGATGTGTGAGCTGTTGTGACAGGAGAAGGATGTCTAATGGAATACAAACACCAGAAAACAAACACCTGAAGGACTACAAATGATTGTGTGTATCTGTTTACACCAAATGATCTCGTTACATACATGTAGACATACTGTTCATATAAACAGAGCAACTAACTTTAATTCAATTACATTTGAATAATATACCAAGTGAATGCACAATTATACATTGAGCTTGTATGAGCTTGTAGATCTGCCATTTTAGATTTTATTTTGTATTTATTTTTAATTTTATCTTTTTTAATTTGTAACTAAAATGCATGTGTGCATGCATGTGTGGGTGTGTGCGTGTGTGTGTGTGTGTGCCCCTGCCATGTATTTCCTGAAGGCCCAGACATCCACATGCTGTTAGCTGTTGGGCAGGACATGGAGGTCTGCTGCTGAGGGGACTGTGTGTGTCATTCTGCTCTGCTGCTCTTCTGTGTTCTTGTATAGTTACAGAACATTTTGTCCAACAGAGCGTCTAGCGCACGCACGCACGCACGCACGCACGCACGCACGCACGCACGCACGCACGCACGCACGCACGCACGCACGCACGCACGCACGCACGCACGCACGCACGCACGCACGCACGCACGCACGCACACACACACACACACACACACACACACACACACACACACACACACACACACACACTTAACCATTTTTCCAACAACCCTCCCACCTGACCTCTCGGGCAGTCTGTCATCACTGACAATAGCAGTCTTGCCCGGTTGAGTGAGCTGCTCTGTCCCACACTGTAACGCAACACACACACACACACACACACGCACACGCACAAACACACACACGCACGCACAACTTGCTTGCTCCTGCTTTTTGACAGAACCGTAGGGGAGAAGAAGGAACCTGCTCCTGTGTAGAATATTATGTACGTGAAGTAAATGACTTGTCTGTGCTTTCACCCGGACCATTTTGTCTTCCTCTAGCTCTCTCTGGTCTCTCACAGTTCTCACGGGTCTGCATATACCGGTACACTCGCACCTCCCATCACCTCTCCATATCCTCTCCCTGTCATCTCCTCCCCTCTTCTGTTCTCTGGTGTTAATTCCTGCACTTCTTTAAATAAGAACACAATATAAAACACAAATTGTTTAATGCTAATAGACCAATAAAAAATAAAGTAATCTATGCAAAAAAAAGTTAACACATAGGGTGCCCAGGGTTATTCAACATTTAATCGGCAGGTGCCCATGGCAACCCGCCATTTTAGCTTCTTTTGAAGGCCTGGCAAAAAAGTAATCAGAGTAAATGTAATATCCAAGTATGTCCTGGTTTATTTTCACAATAGTATTTTCTTTCAGTCAGGACAGTTTTCTAACAATCGCGGGCATCAGTGCTTTTGTAACGGCCGGTGGAGAAGGCCGCGTTTTAATCATGAAGGTGATTTAAAAGTTAGATTAGGAGAAAAATGCACATTTGTGCAGCAGCGTTACACTGATGTGAATGAGGGAGACAGACTTCGCGGTCACGTGATCTCGCGCTACATTTCGTCACCGCGGTAGCTTTGTACAGTAGCTACGGATTAATACAGTTTACTGTACAACGTGTCGAAAGCGTCAATGGGCACAGGGAGACATCAACGAGATTGGCGCGTTGGCACGTCGTGGACCTCCTATGAGTTAATTGATTCATTTATTTTTGTGGTCGAAAAAGCACAGAATATAACAAACAAATTAGTTACTGTATGAACTATATCATGCAAATAATCCAGTCTACACCAGATTTTGAAACAGCGTTTTGCTGGGGGGCGGGTTTCCATTCCGAAACATCCCCGTTCCGAAACCAGATTAGCATTCACCAGCGTCGGCAGGTTAACATTTCACCAGATTAGCATTCACCAGCGTCGGCAGGTTAACATTTCACCAGGTTAGCATTCACCAGCGTCGGCAGGTTAACATTTCACCAGGTTAGCATTCACCAGCGTCGGCAGGTTAACATTTCACCAGGTTAGCATTCACCAGCGTCGGCAGGTTAACATTTCACCAGATTAGCATTCACCAGCGTCGGCAGGTTAACATTTCACCAGGTTAGCATTCACCAGCGTCGGCAGGTTAGCATTTCACCAGGTTAGCATTCACCAGCGTTGGCAGGTTAGCATTTCACCAGGTTAGCGTTCACCAGCGGCAGTTTAACTGAGGTTAGGGTTAGGGTTAAGTGTATAATCCTGTGCTCTGGATTATCTGTCAATCGACGTACTTGTTCTACTGGTTATTATGGTAATGGTAAAAATGGGCTGCATTTATAACAGCCACTTTTTAACCTCCTGCATATTTATCTGAGGATCTGAGCATTTGAGGATTTCGCATTATGCCTTCATTGCCAATTATATTAACAAAAGTGGCATTTTTAAATGAAAATTCAGGGCAGAGAAAATAATTGTGCCTTTTAAATTTGCAAATTGTGGGAGTCTGGCCACGAGAGACCACATCCCCAGTAACAATGAGATGAGTGGGGAGTTATATCTTGGCAACGTAACTACACCATCAAAACTGCTACCAAAGCTTAATTGTGCATTAATATTCCATATCTCCCTTGTAACAAAAACCAAAAAAAGATTTTTCCTGTTTATTCTTCAGCAGTAGTGACCCCCCCAACCCCTCTCCCCATCACCCGCAAGATTTTGGCCATGATGCCCCTTGTTAAAAATGTACAACTCACCTGCTGCGGCGTGAATTCTAATGGAGGCTGAAATTAAACACACATTTCCGAGTGTATCCTGTATAAGTGGCTCCGAGGAGTACAGCTGGCAAAGTTGGAGTAGCCTATGTTAATGGAAGTTAGAGTCGAGTCTTGCCCTGCTGTGGGCTGTTGTTTAGCAAGCAGGTAGGCTAAAGTGAGGAAATGGTAAACAAGCCCAGATTGAGCATTACGCTGCTTTTGTTATGCTGTTTATTGCAGGTGGTGAAGTAAACTATCTCTGCTTCCCTGCTGCTTTCCTCAAGCCAACAGGAAAATCAGTGCCTCCCACTCAATTTGTAAAATAACAGTACTTCAGCAGAGCTGAGACTATGATAACAGACTCAGATACAGCAACTGGAAACCGAGTGCACTGACCAGTGAACCACCATGCTGGAAACAAAGCCAAAACAAACAGAAACTGGCAAAACAAGTCTTTGGCCTCTAGTTTTCCCTGGCAGTCTGGCACACTCCACTTTCCATGCGGGCGCTAATGAAATCTCCCACCAACATTTCCGACAAGTATTGTGAGTGGAAGCCGCCGCATTGGATGTGGCGTTCCTGATGTGGGTCTAGTATCGGTAATATTCTGCAGACAATGAAGCTAGTTTTCTTTCCCTGGGAGGGAAAAGGGATAACCAGGCCCGTGCACTTGTTTTTGGTGGAGATGACGGAGGCGCGCCGTCTCAGGCGACCTTGAGCCACGTGAGACACCACCAGGCGGTAGTCGCCGTGTCGAGCGTTGCGAAGGTCGCAACATCCCCCCCCCCAACTTTCTGCACCTCCACGTGGTCCAAGTGAACACAGCGGAGTGCTCCCTACTTCCGGTTCAGCCAATCCCAAGCTTCAGCAGGCGGATCTTAACTGTGCCGCGACCAATCAAATGAGTTCGGGGCGTGGTTATCCCCTTTTCCTCCTAGGGAAAGAAAACTCGCTCCCTGGAATGGGGTCCCCTCTTTCGTGGTCCCTCTTAAGGTTTCTTCCATTCTTTATCAATGTTTTTTCCTTGCACAATTAAGGGTCAAAGGACAAGGGGTGTTAATTGTTTCCGTTATTACATTACATTAAGTCAGAATCAAAATGCAGGAACAAGCGCAGTAAAACGTAATGAAGTGCTGTACTTCCACCCTTTTTATTTTGTATTAATCTTTATTAATTTGTATTAATTTCTATTATTTTTTATTTGTACAGACATTCTCACAGGGTCAACTTTTTCTTTGTCATATTCCAGTCCATATCAATCCTCTGTGGTGTCATTCTTCCGGGTCGTGTATTCAGTCCATTTACTTCCACCATTTCAACGTAAATTAACTCAAATTCTACACATTGTTGCACCAACGGAGATGAAGTCCAATGTGTGGATGGACATTGCGACTAAGTAAATACATTTTTCGGTTATCATTTCAAGCATAAATGTAACTATTTCATTTCAGCATAAAAGGTTATAGTGCAATTGTGATCATACATATTTACACTCTTGAACATATAAATGAACCGTAATTAACAATTAGTTTGTTTCCGTGGCCGCCTACGGTAGCTAAGAGCAGTAATTAGATACAGATGTTCACAAACACGAAGTACATGTTTGTATTTTCAACTTCAACTGAGAAATACAATTATGACGGTAATGAAATACTGAAATACATCACCCTCTTGGTCTCTGAGGGAGGGCGAGCCCTTACTGCTCAAGATGTGTAAGTTAACTTTTTTTCCCCTTTTTTTAAAGATTTGTTTTGGGGCTTTTATGCCTTTACTGACAGGAAATGGGGAGAGAGATGGGGAGAGACACGCAGCAAAGGTCGTTGGGATCGGGACTCGAACCCGCGACACGCTGTCAGTCATCAGAGCCTACGTGGTATGCGCCTGAACCGGCAGGCCAGTGGGCGCCCCCAGGTGTAAGCTAACTTTAACATACACTATACTGTATATTGTATTTCTATTTAGATAACATGTGTTTGTCAAAGTTACGACATCAAATCTGGAATCTATCTAGCAGTAGTAATCTGGAATCTATCTAGCAGTAGGCCTACGTCCACCACCCTTGAAACTGTTTTCAGATCCCCTACCCTACTGTTTCTCTATAGGACCAGCTGTAACCCTCAGTTTATATTCTATGTAAAGTCAAGAAAATATCAAAACAGCAAAAATATTGGCTGAATATTATAATTGTCATAGAGATTACAATAACAGTATTGAAACACAGTTGATCCATGTTGATGACATGACTTCAGAGATACTGTGTACCGATTTGCGTGATTTTAGGGCAAAATCAGAGCAATGTCCAAAAGTTAGTTTTTAAAAAATCGGCCAGATAGTGGCGCTAGAAGAGGGCCATGTGAGAAATGAAAATGTTGTGGTTTGGCAGCCAAGGAGTGTGTGTGCAAAGTTTGGCATGGATAGGGGCGGAGATATGAGTAGGGGAAAAGTGTGACGTGACGGACAGACTGACTGACGGACAGACTGAGTGACGGACAGACAGACAGACTGACTGACAGCCGGTGGAGGTTTTGATAGTAACTGCGACCTGACGGTCGAAATTATCTGAACTAAAGCCTGCTGGTTGCTCCGCAGCTGCCGCAATCGTGCATCTCCAGTCTAATTACCAGTTTAAAAACACCTAACCACATCGGTTGTTATTTCAGCACCATGGACAGAGCTGTGTAGTGATTTGACCCAGTCAAACTTCTTCCTCTTCTGCTCGCGGGAAATGTAAAAAGCGCACAAAAGAAAACCCCACACCAAACCGGTCCCCAGGTAAAGATGGACATCAGATAGTGGTTTAGTAGTAAAAATAAAGAAAACACAGTGGCTACCCGTCCCATGCGGAGGCAAGTAGCCCCAGTACACCCGCTTCGACTGGTATCTTCGCATTCAACCGGACTTTATCACCCTTTTTCAGACGTTTGAACGCAGATAGTATCCACAGTGTATCCACGGAGGAGTATCTACTTTGAAGTACGCATGCGCCGATATCTCTCGCCTTGAATATTAGTCCCCTCAGGGGAATCGAACCCAAACCGTGGGTTTGTTGCATCCGTGCTCTACTGACTGAGCTAATGAACGGATGAAGTGACTCCTTTTTTGTGCATTTATCTATGACGTGGATATCTATGACGTGGATAGTGGGGTAGATGTTGATAGTGAGGGACTGAATATTTACTATTCTGTCCATAACGGCACATAACTCGGTAACGCGGCTGAGTGGGATTGGGCGCCGTTCGCACCGCTCGTCGCGGCAACTCGGCTCGCTAGCGCTCGCCTCGGTGGCGACTCACGGGGCTCATCGGCGCCCAATACCGCGCCGCTCCGTCAGGGTCAGTGGCGTGGAGCATTACACTGGGGAACAGAGCACACTTGGCATCTGGTTCGAGGCTGGGAGTCACCTCAGGTTTTATTTTTGCGCTCCTCTGAGGTTGACCACTAGATGTCGTCATTTTACTACTAATATCTCTGCCTTGGTGAGATACTTCTCTGCATTGGTGAGATACTAGTATGCTGTATCTATGGATACCTCTGCATTGAAGAGTCTGAAAGCACGTGAATATTTCGCATTAAGTGCGTTGATATCATTAGAAGCAGGTGCCCAGTAGCAGCAATGAAGAGAATAACACGGTTAACACCGATTCAGAAACTGAAGATCTGTCGCCTAACCTGTCTCCATCAGCCGCGGAAGAGCCATTGGTATTAGTAGTATTGGTTCTGATGCTAATAGCGACAAAACGTTCACTGAAACCGGCTTCACAAACTGTCATGCTGGGAGTCTGACAAACCTGGTCCTTTCTGAGCTGAATAAAGCAGGCGTGAGCGCAGACAAAATCCTCAGTCAATCGTCTTTGTCGGGTGGAAACCTTGTATGTCCAAAACCGTTCGTTTTAATCATTTTAAAAATCACACCCGTGTGAAGTGGAGCTGTGTGTGTGTGTGTGTGTGTGTGTGTGTGTGTGTGTGTGTGTGTGTGTGTGTGTGTGTGTGTGTGTGTGTGTGTGTGTGTGTGTGTGTGTGTGGATCATGTGTACCGATTTTTGTGACATTTGAAGAAAATATGTAGGAAAAGGAGCAAAAAGTGTGTTTTTTTAATTTTTAATTTTCCGACCTACGGTTCAAGAGTTACAGGCCAAAACGTAAAGTGGGGTGTTATGGCGCCACCATGCGGCCAAATGACACAATTATTTTTTATTTAATCCTTGAAATCATTATGAACCTCCTCTCCAAGTCTTGAAACTCTAGCCCCTATGGTTTGCGAGAGACAAATAATTGAATGTGAGTTTTTGCGATTCCCATTATAAGTCAATGGGGAAAATTAATTCACTAATAAATTAATATCAATTAAACTATAGAACCTTTCTCTTAGAAAAGTAATAGCCCACGATTCCCGAGTAAGCCGTTCGATTTGACATATGGCGCGAGTGTGTGGTGGCAAAACTGTGGGACTAGTGGCGTGCCGAAGTTTAGGAAGTTCAGGCTACATACAGACACACACACAGACAGACAGACAGACACACAGACAGACCCACACGGCCACGTATAGGGAGCCTGTGCTTCACACAGCTCCAAAAATGTACTAAACTAGTGAAAACAGACGATCTACAAGCACACAATGCCTCGCACCGCGAGGCGTTGTGTGCTTGTAGATCTGCTGTTTTCACTACTTTTGTGCGACGGCCTGGTCTGGTTAAGCAGGGCTTTACTTCGCAAAAAGACGTACAAATTTAAAACTTGGAGATACAGGTTTCTGCCCGACAGTAAAGCAAATTGCTATGACAGTGCAAATGTAATGACTGGGAAAAGAGAGGGCATGCAGAAAGTATCGCAGGAGAGAACTCAACGAGTTGTCCCGTATGTGCAATGTTTCAACCATCCACTACACCTGGTGGTAATTCACTCCATGTCTGCTGAAAAGCCTTTTTTGAAGTGTGTGACATGCTTATTACCGTTTCCTGAAAAAACAAAACAAAAAAACAACAACGGTGGCCGTAGTTTACAAGGGAGAACGCCTGAAAAGGCTACTCGACCAAAGATGGACCGGTCACGTGGCTACCGTGTCAGTCATCGTTAACAGCTACGGCGCTCTTGTACAGTTCTTCGCCCAGAATGACAGCAGCAGCGGCATTGTGCCTGTGGAACTGAAAATAGAGGCAGCAGCCGGACTAAAAGCTATCAGTGAAAGCCACTTCATGTTCATGTACTGCAGTGATGGTACACCGAGTTCTCACACTCCTTGACCCTGCTAACATAGCATTACAGAACAAATAAATAGACCTCTACACGGGGATGTGAAGGTTGTTAAAAGCGCGCTGGCTTGCGTGGAGAAGCTCCAGAGTGACTTAGCGTTCCGAGCCATTTGGGCACGGGCCACAGCGACACAACGTGCCAAAAGGACACAAACAGGACGCAACTGACTCACAGCAGACAGATACAGCAGCACCTCCACTGCCAAAGAGAGTGCGTCAAGCCCCTAAACGCCTGCAGCAGCACTATGTTGTGGAAAGCACTGTAGGCCAAGAGCAGTGCAAAGTAACTAATTTAAGCACTGCTAAGTGCTTAAAACATGGGTGACTAACCAGTCATTTTGAACAATTTTGAGATCGCAAAGTGCAATAACTCTCCCCGTGAAGGTCTCAGAAATTTCCCCTTCCATGACTTTTCCTAAATACTCAAGATATATGTTCTCCTTTTTTTCCCCCTTCTGAAACGTTTCCTAAGTATGAAATAATATACATTTATACCACTTTTACCTGTCAAATTGACAGGTAAAATTCTCTCCCTTTCTGCCCAGGAGAGCAACACCTCCTCCCCTGCTGCCAGCGGGGGTTCTATTAGAAGACAATAGAACCCCCGCTGGCAGCAGGGGAGGAGGTGTGAAGTCCTACTTACTCTTTGGCCCAAAAGGGGGAGAGAATTACAGGTCATTTTGACAGATAAATGCAGTCAGAGATAAGTGATTTTTAAAGAGTGAGTGTTAAAGAGGTGGTGCCATAGTATTGTACTTTTTCTGGTTTTCATGTGTCTAGGAGGTTGACAGTATTTCATTAGACCCCCTGGTGTGGTTTTTATGAGCAATTATGTATTCCCTTTGTATTTTGTATTTCCTCCCACGAGGCTGCCAACTTGTGGGTCAAAAGTGCCGATCCAAAAACACAGATAAAATTACATCATATAATCATCCCCTCCCCTTTTACCATTCACCCAACACTGTGGGTGTGGCTAACTTCAGCTGGGTCACCACCCACCATGAAAACCAGGCATACTTAATGAACTGGTGGGTGTGGCCCACATAAAAACCAAATTCTAACTCTTTCTGTACACTTTTTTTGGAAATAATATTCCTTCTAGTATAATCATAATACCTGATAATCATGTTTTTTTTTTGGGGGGGGGGGGGTCATGGCACTTCATCTTTAATAACCATGTAATGTTCAGTAAACACCAGGCAGGATGATGGATTACAGTTTGATCTAGTTTATATTATATCGTCGTTGTCAGGTGGAAACCTCGTATCTCCGAGTTTCATATTTTTTACGCTCTTTTGCAAAGTAAAGTCCTGCTTCATCATACAAGGCCGTCGCACAAAAGTAGTGAAAACAGCAGATCTACAAGCACACAACGCCTCGCGGTGCGAGGCGTTGTGTGCTTGTAGATCGGCTGTTTTCACTAGTTTAAATCATTTTTAAAATGATAAATGCAAAACAAACGGTTTTGGACATACAAGGTTTTCACCCGACAACGACGATATTCAACTGCGTGGTACACAGGAGACGTTCATATGAATGACTGGCATGAATGTAATGTATGCTACTGGTAGTGCTCTATTGCAGTCGTTCCCAAACTTGACCGTGAACCAAAAACTGCCATCTGTTGTCGGCCACAGGTATTATAGATAATAAACTGAATGTTCAGTATTACTAGCCTATAAAAAAAAGTGCAAACCCTCGCAAATGTTCAACTTTTAATCTTAGTCATTTCATCTTGGAGCCGGCCCTGGTGTGTGCGTGCGTGCGTGCGTGCATACGTTCAAGCATGAGTTTGTGTGTGTGTGTGTGTGTGTGTGTGTGTGTGTGTGTGTGTGTGTGTGTGTGTGTGTGTGTGTGTGTGTGTGTGTCAGCATTGTATAGTAACTAAGTACATTTACTAAAGTACTGTACTTAAGTACAATGTTGAGGTATTTGTACTTTACTTGGTATTTTTTTATTTCCAATTTCCAATCACTTTTACTTCTACTCCACTACATCTCAGATCCAAATATTGTACTTTTACTCTACATTTATTTGAAAACCCTAGTTACTAGTTACTTTGCAGAAATTATAATATTAAAAAACACACATTAACCACTTTAGCCCTATTTTATACCATGGCCAATTGAAAATAGCCGATCTACAAGCTCACAACGGGTCGCATAGCGACGCGTTGTGAGCTTGTAGATCGGCTATTTTCAAACGGTTTGTACTTTTACTTTTGTTACTTTAATTACATTCGGATGCCAATACTTTCGTACTTGTACTTGTACTTTTTGAATTCTGGACTTTTACTTGTAACGGAGTATGTCTATATTGCAGTATTGATACATTTATGTGAGTACTTTATCCACCACTGCTGTGTGTGTGTGTGTGTGTGTGTGTGTGCGTGCGTGCGTGCGTGCGTGTGCGTGTGCGCGTGTGCGTGTGCGCGTGTGTGTGTGCGTGCGTGTGTGCGTGCGTGCGCGTGCGTGCGTGCGGGTGTGCGTGCGCATGCGTGCGTGCGTGTGCATGTGTGTTTCTGCGGGAGTGAGAGAAGACGCTGCCAACCTGCATTAGCGTACGCCGGAGCTTGTGTTTCACTTTGAATGGCGAGCACTTGTTATCCGTGTGTCCGGATGAACGACACTTTGTCACGTTGTTAGCGTGCTATCACAGCCAAACGCCCTGCCTTTCTCTAACCACTATGTCTACGTTCACCTCTGTATTGTATTGGGGGGGGGGGGGGGGGGAGTGGGCCTGTCAACACAAAGCTAAAGTAAAGGGTCCTAGCAAGCCTGTCAAAATGCTGAGAGGGCCTCAGCGTTTACAGCACGCGTTTAGCACAGGGTGACAGCGGAGCTGCTATAGGATGCTGCCATGCAGGCGGTCAGGTCACGTCACATCTATTTGTACAGCCTGTCCCACTCTCACGGCTCCACGCTTAACAATGAACAATTAACGCATTTAGGCCAAGAATTGTTGAGTGCTTTAACTGTTGAAAAATAGCAGATATACAAGCTCACAGCGCGGCACCGAGTGCCGCGCTGCGAGCTTGTAGATCTGCTATTTTTTTTTTAAGTTGTGAAAATGTGTGGCAAATCTTTGAATATAATGTATTTTTAAAGCGAACATTTGTAACTCCAGTTTTCCTTCTGGGGGGGGTCCCTGGAATTTAATATTTTGAGATGGGATTCCATGGCCAAATCATTTTGGGGGTCCTTGACATGAAAACGGTTGAGAACCACTGACATAGAAACATACGTTTTAAAAAAAAAAAACCTTAGAAGGATTCAAAAGACACTTATAGAATCGGGTCAAAATTGGGTCGAAATTCAAACGTTCATGATTTTTCAAAAATAGCAGATCTACAAGCTCGCAGCGCGGCACTCGGTGCCGCGCTGTGAGCTTGTAGATCTGCTATTTTTCAATAGTTAAAGCATAAAATAATCATTACGCAATAACGCGTACCCGTTCCAAATGGCTTAAAGGAAACAAACACGGTGTCTCGTTGCACCATGACGGCAGAGTCACCGATCTTATGGTGACATGCTACATACGCACGGAGCCTCGGTGCGGTTAAGAGCTATCTTTAGAGATTTACATCATGAATCCTGGAGAGTACGTGTAATATGCCACCGTGATGTCCTATCAGCATGCATTTTTTAGCCCGCCGGGGCCCTTGTGGGGAGAGTTGTGGACCACAGCACATCTCCAGCGCTACTTCTTATCTCCGCATTAGACCCCTCTCATGGGCAGGCCAGGCAGCAGGAGAGGCTCAGGGAACGGGAGGAGGGGGGGGGGGGTAAAGATAAAGAGGGAGAAGGAGAGCGAAAAGCAAAGCGGAGCGGATGCAATTAAAAGACTGGGTCACAGATCGCGGTGCCAGGCATCACAGTGTGATTAATACACCTCCATTCAGCCCAGGAGCTTTTCTCCTGCTTGTGGATACTTTGCACGTGTGTGTGCGTGCGTGTGCGTGCGTGTGCGTGCGTGTGCGTGTGCGTGTGTGTGTGTGTATGAGAATCTATTATCTTCGGGAGCAAGCCACAGCTAGGGGGCACCGGTGCATGTGATGGGTTTGATCACACATACATTTCAAGGTTGCATACCGAACCAAATTCCGTCTTAACTGAGCCTGTCGTACCGCGCCTGACATTAACTACTCTTTTTGATTCCCTTTCCTTGCATTCTGATTTGGTACCGTTATTTTAGTTTGTAGCAGATACATACTTTCTAAGCACAAAAAATGTCCACAAACCACAAATGGACAAATGTTCATAAACAGATAGTCTTGTACAGATGTGCCGTTTAAACTCTTCGGTATTTACTGATATTTTCCAGAACATTTAGTGCAAATGCAGGACATTCCCTGTTATGACTTTCTAATTTTTATGGAGAATGGAGCGTATTTTTGCAGAGACTCGCTAATGTCAAGAAACCACTCCATTCCCATTGAAAAGCAGAAACCACCTTCATACCGGTATTAGATTTAAACTTTGAAGTCAGAGAAGGTCATAAAAATAGCAAAAATAGCTGTTCTACAAGCTCAATGTTCTGCAAATCCCCTGAAAATCTACTGTCTTGCCAATGGCAGGATGTGTGAAGTTTTGAAATGGCACATCTGTAAATAACTTTGCCTATACTTGAAAGTAATAATGTATCAAGAAATCAAAAGCTATTTCTTGCAAGCATTAAATGATATAGCTAAGGAAAGACAGGCTCCTAAACCCTTTCCTACGCTTCACAGGGTTGCTGTGATCTGTGATTTGAATCTATGCCTACGACCACCCTCGGGATTTAAAGTTCTCTATACTTCCAGCTGCCCCTTGAACGATCTAACACATGTTTTAAGCTAAACTTCACTTCAGCAACTACAGTACCCACCAATTTCCCGACCCCTGCTAAGTCAGTGACATCTGGCATTCTGCCTATGCATCCTCTGCAGAAAACTTGCAATAAGGCAGTAAACAACTTCCAGTGGATTCCACTTATTAGACAGACCTCCCTCCCCTCCTCCTCCCAAAGCCTTAAGGTATTTAGGCCTAGAATTATTTAATGGTTTAACTATTGAAAAATAGCAGAAATACAAGCTCACAGCGCGGCACAGAGTGCCGCGCTACGAGCTTGTAGATCTGCTATTTTGGTCCTTGAACCAACATATTTTGAGATGGGGGTCCGTGGCCAAATACATATCATTCTGAGGGTCCTTCACATGAAAAGGTTTGAGCACCACTGACATTGTGGTGTCTCAAGAACAGACTAACTAAGCTCCAGTTAAGTGGAAAGGACCTTTTCTTTTACGATGGCTGGTCAGATTGCTGACATAGAAACACAGGTTTTTCAAAAAACCTTAGAAGGATTCAAAAAGACAATTATAGAATCGGGTCAAAATTCAAATTTTCACGATAAAAAAAAAATAGCAGATCTACAAGCTCGCAGCACGGCACTCGGTGCCGCGCTGTGAGCTTGTATATCTGCTATTTTTTAATAGCTAAAGCATAACATATTGCGTAATAATGAGTACCCGGACTAAATGGTTTAAGGTATGGAAACATGATCCCAGTGACACGCACCACACTGGACAAACATTTTTTTTTTCTTTTTTCTTTCATCTAGCTCCCACTCAGCCAGACCTTGCCTCCAAGGCTTTCCCTTTCGATTTCACTCGCGCTAGAAAAGGACCCACGCTTTTATCACAGCAATATCTTTTTTTACGGAGACTGAGCGAATAAATTGCCTCAAGGCTACACACTGTCTGTTATCTCACGGTACAATGTAATAATTTCACATGGCCTACAGCAAGGTGGCAGGAGACCACAGCTGGGAGAGGTGACACAGAGCTGAACTTGAACAGAACATAGGGTCAGGGATCACGGGACGAAAAAAGGGGGAATTTCTGGTAAGTATCAGAATTTCTGGTAAGTATCAATGACAGTCGACCATGTAATGACTGTGATGGATAATCATTTTTGTGACTTCTCCTTGACGTCCATGAAAACGATTACTCTATGTCAGGGGTCTTCAACAGGGGGTCCGGGGACCCCTAGGGGGTCCACAGAGTTACTACATGGAGGTCCTCCAAATCTTTGAGTGATAGAAACTTTTTTTTCCGCCTTTTTTATATTAACCACTTGAACCCTAGCGTCCATATTTTAACTTTAGCCAAAAATAGCCGATCTACAACACCTCGAGCTGCGAGGCGTTGTGAGCTTGTAGATCGGCTATTTCCAGCAAAGAGTACAGAGTGAAAGGTCAAGTGGTTAAATATCTGAAAAAACAAATTGACATGAATCCAAAATATACTGATGATTGTGCTGTCAAACACTGAAACTATATGGAATCTTTGAGAAGGTTGTGGGGGTTCCTGCTTCATCTCTCTCTCAACTAAGGGGTCCTTGGCCTGAAAACGTTGAAGACCCCTGCTCTATGGAATACATTTACAATATAGAAATTCCCCCAGTTTCACACTTTAATTCGCACACGATACAAATGAAGGCTCTGGAATGAATGAGAGAGAAGTTGTGTGTGCTAAAGCAGTTAGTCTGCCAGCGTTATATGGCTGCAGAATCTCTCTCTCAGCTGGTTATTTTTAGCCCTTTAGTTCTTGATTACCCGGGGGACTGGCCTTAATAAATACTAAAAGACTAAAATCAGCCATCCTCCTCCCCTTCTTTCCTCTGGGAAACTGAAAACTCGCTCAGAAGGTAATCAGCTTTTAATTTTCTCTCCCTCTACTCTTTCATCCCTTCACTCCCCCCCCCCCCCCCCCCCCCCCCCCCCTCTCTCTCTCTCTCTCTCTCTCTCTCTGACTCAGCCCAACCCACTCACTTTCTCTACTTCCAAGAGATTTTTCTACACCCTCCCCTATCGTTCCCCTTTTCTCTTGTTATTAGCATAAACGTGTTAGCATCCCACCCTGGTGATTGTCTGCTGCTGTGTTCAGCATCTTGATTTGATTCCCTCAACTGACCTAATTAGCATTTACAAATAATGCCGTTAGGAAGGGGCAGACATATCTGTTATAGCTGACAAAGACTAATTCAAGCCTACTGGAGGCCCCGGGCCAGAGGGAGGGAGAACACGTGTGCAATAAAGGTGAGTTAATTCCAGCCTACTCAACAAAAATCACAGTCCCGGAAAAATAAGAAGATTATCTGAGATTTTCGTAAACAATACAGCGTTTGGTTTCCGATGAAGAAATGCATTTGGCTGAAAGCCATGTGGTGTTCACCACCACAAGTCCACAGCCGATTGGTTTAGCTGTTGATCAGACCTTAATATCTCAGTGTTTTATTCATATCATGAAATCAGATACTGTATGTATAAAAACAAAAGAACACTTGAGGTCATGTTCTGGTGTGAATAACATCGACACGATTGCTGCTGTGGTGCTATTCACAATAACGCACAGCATGAAACCGCTGTGAACCCAACCGCTATCCTCTCTCTCTCTCTCTCTCTCTCTCTCTCTCTCTCTCTCTCTGTACATAGCGTCGTTGTTGGGTGGAAACCCAATGTCCAAAACTCTTCGTTTTGCATTTATCATTTTAAAAATGATTAAAACTGGTGAAAACAGACGATCTACAAGCACACAACGCCTTGTGTGCTTGTAGATCGGCTGTTTTCACTACCTTTGTGCGACAGCCTTGTATGATGAAGCAAGGCTTTACTTTGCCGAGAAAAAAAAAACGCACAAATGGAGATACGAGGTTTCTGCCCGACAACGACGATAGGCAAGATCATGTCTTCTAAAGCCAGTGATTAGGACTTAAGACGGATCTCCTTCATTATCCATCCCTCCCATCCATTTCTCTCTAATCCTTTCTAATCCAGAGTCCCCCCAGGGTTAGTGATGTGGGCCAGGGCCGACCATCAGTCTCCATAGGCCTCCTAGAACCAGAGACACAGCCTCATCTGTATGCTGAAGAGATCAAGGCCACCTCAGAAGTCAGCTACACCAAATAGACTACTCATGGTTGTCATACCAATAATCGCTCAATGGTTCTTTCCCTCCCTCTCCCTCTCTCTACTACTGTATATCAGGGGCGTCACAAGGGGGGGGGGTGGGGGGGGGGGGGGGGGGGGGGGGGGGGGGGGGGGGGCGGGGGGGGGGGGGGGGGGGGGGGGGAGTGGGACTGAGTTTCTAGGGCCCAGGTGGAGGGGCCCGGAATTATATTGAAAAATAGCAGATATACAAGGTCACATGTAGATCTGCTTTTTTGAAAAGTTGTGAAAATTTGTGCACATCTTTGAATATATGTATTCTTTAAGCAAACTCCAAGCGAACTAATATTTTGAGATGGGGATCTGTGGCCAAATACATATCCTTTTGGGGGTCTTTCACATGAAATATTTGAGCACCAAAAGATATATATATATATTCAAAGACTTGCACAAATCGTCACAAGCTTGTATATCTCCAATTATTTCAATAGTTAAAGCACAAAAATAATGCCTAATAATGCGTTCCCCAAGTCCCCCTATGAAGAACATTCATGGGGGGCCCACAGTGAATCCTTGTACCCAGGGCCCAGAATTTGGTGCAACGCCCCTGCAGTCTATCTCTGCTGTACATGGATACAATTGATAGTGCATCAAAGGCACCGATGTATCAATTTGCTGTCTGTCACTCTCCTTCAACGGGGGTTCATCCGATCGGAGGCGCGGAGAAACTCAACCAAGAACACCTGGTTCAAACTGATGTCGAGGTAATTGTTCACACAGACTCTCCCTTTGTCATCTGATGTTTCCATCCTTAACCCATTTAGGCCAAAAAATTAGTGGATGCTTTAACTATTAAAAAAATAGCAGATATACAAGCTCGCAGCGCGGCACAGTGTCAAAAAGTCAAATTTTGCTTCTGGGTGGTCCCTGGAACTAGATATTTTGAGATGGGGGTCTGTGGCCAAATACATATCATTTTGGGGTCCTTCACATGAAAAGGTTGAGAACCACTGACATAGAGTCTCTCAAGAACAGATTAACTGAGCTCCAGTTAAGTGAAAAGGACCTTTTCTTTGACGATGGCCAGCCAGATTGCTGACATAGAAACATAGGGGTTTTTCAAAAAATCTTAGAAGGATTCAAAAGACACTTATAGAATCGGGTCAAAATTCTAATTGTCACGATTTTTCAAAAATAGCAGATCTACAAGCTTGCAGCGCGGCACTCGGTGCCGCGCTGTGAGCTTGTATATCTGCTATTTTTCAATAGTTAAAGCATAAAATAATGAAACACAAAATGTGTACCCGTTCTGAACGGGTTAATGTCTGGGAACTGTAAGGTCATTCCACTGATCGATCAAAGCGGTCTAAATGGTCTCATTATTGTCAACGAGCAACAAAGAAGGGTTGGGTTTCTCCGGAGGTGCCAAGCCTAGAGGCAGATGACGTTAATCAAGACGGCACAAATGCAGGTACCACGGGGACGTAATTGTTGTTGAGCTGGGTGCTGATGCATCCATTATGAAGATAATTGCTTCTGCAACCAGTGGTATTGAGCCAGCCATGCTCCAGTAAAAAGCAAGAATCAATTTCTCCTGATCCTGGCCCAATTAAAATCTATTTTACATTTTCTAGCCTAGACCGATGACGCAGAGGGAAGCAAAACGGATCCATCCTAGCAGGTGTCAGTCTTAATAATCATTCCAGCCCGGAACAAGATCTCTTAACCGGTGTCTTCAGTCCTTATTGGCCAGTGGTCAATATTCAATTGAATTTTGAAGTTCTCCCCTTAAAGATGATGATCAGGTATTATGATTATACCAGGAGGAAGATTAAAAAAAAAAGTGTACAGAAAGTGTTAAAATTAGGTTTTTATGTGGCCCACACCCACCAGTTCATTACGTATGCCTGGTTGTCATGGTGGCTGGTGTCCAGCTGAGGTTGAATGGTAAAAGGGGAGGGATAAGTTTATGATGTCATTTAATCTGTGTTTTTCGACTGGGCCTTTTGAGGTACAGTCTTTCAGCTTTCAGGAGGAAACCAAAAATACACAGGGAAGACAAATCTGCACATTATAACCACAACTGGGGGTCTATTATAGTTAGAGTAATGTCAAATACATAGACACATACAAAACAGAAAAGGTACAAAACTATGGCACCACCTCTTTAACTTTGATAGTGTACACATGGAACACGTGTACACTGTCAAAGTTAACAGACTTGTAAGGGCAAATTTAGACTATAGGAACCTAGAGAGTCCCTGAAATCCACTCTGAGAACCATTGTTACAGGCGACTGCAATTCAGGATTTGAACACCTGGCATCCAAATGTTGGGACACATCATTATAGACACATAAAAAAGCAGATCTATAAGCTCACACAATGTGTTCAAATGGCGATCTGATGTTTTGTGAGCTTGTGGTTCTACCATTTTAGCTATTCCTTGTATGACGAAGTAAGTGTTTAAACAATGCCAAAAATAATTAGTGCACCCAGCCCTAAAAAGTAATAAATAAGAACTTATTTTATGCAATTTACTTAGAGTGACTTGAGACTGTTCCAGAAAATCACTTAATAAAATGATTTAACCCAAAGGTTTCCCCACATTATCTTCCACCAGGCTGAAGGCCACGGGCAGAGATAATGTTTTCGCACCTGTTTGTCCATCCGCCCTGTCTGTCTGTCTGTCTGTCTGTCTGTCTGTCTGTCTGTCTGTCTGTCTGTCTGTCTGTCTGTCTAGCTAATCTTGGAAACTGCTAGACTGATCAGCATGAAACCTTTTGTGCATTCTGCAGGCTTATGAAGACGTGAGCTTATGAAGCCCGAATCTTTCAAATCGGCCTCACGTCAAAATATATTTTTCCCCACCTTATACTGTTATACAGGGGTCTTCAACAAGGGGTCTGGGACCCCTAGGGGGTCCTCAGAGTTGCTACAGGGGGGCCACCAAATCCTTGTGTGATAGGATAATTAGCATCCCTATTCTGAGGAGAACTTTAGACAAAAATAGCAGATCTACAAGCTCTCAACGCCTCGCAGTGCGAGGCGTTGAGAGCTTGTAGATCGTCTATTTTTGGCAAATACATTTTGTGTCGAGGTAAAAAAGAGCCGACCAAGTACAGAGTGAAAGGTCACGTTTGCTAAGTATCGACGATTTAAGATTTGAAGTGGTTAAGTGTCTAAAACAAGTCTATGAATCTATCTATGAAATCAATGAGAATCTCCATCACACATTATACAATATGTAGAGGGGGTCCCTGCTTCATCTCTCTCTCTCTGCTAAAGGGGGTCCTTGGCCTGAAAACGTTGAAGACCCCTGCTGTAATAAGCCACTGCCATGTGGTTTTCCTGTGAGATCGCTTGTAAATAAACCAGGTATAGGAGAGGCTTTATCTCTCCTCTTTTCTTGACCCCTGTGCGTCCCTACAGACGCTTATCAGAGCCATCTGCATTGGTCCTTTATGCCAGCTGTCTGGCCATGAAGTGTCCTGCAACCAATCTACATAGTCTTCAATCGTTGTAGGTGACACAATAGGAGGGGTCAGAGCTCTGCTCGGATATCTAAAAGCGAGGGGAATGAGAGGGGTGGTCCCCCCAGACCATGGCACCAAAACCATTATTCTTATCACCACTGGACAACTCACCACAGAACAGAGAGAAAGGTCAATGCGGTGCGTGTGTGTGTGTGTGTGTGTGTGTGTGTGTGTGTGTGTGTGTGTGTGTGTGTGTGTGTGTGTGTGTGTGTGTGTGTGCGTGCGTGTGTGTGTGTGTGTGTGTGTATCCGTCCTAACCCGCCTCTTTCAGATATTGCTGTATTTCTCATTAACTGATAATACATCACTCATGAGTCATGACCTTGTGATAAAAATACATTAGCTAGAAACGAGGCATTAATCTATAAACAGCCTGGCAGTTCGGGTTACCAGGTGAGAATTGGTACACATGTTATCGCTAAATAATGTAAATAGGCTTAATTGCTTCAATCTTTTTTTTTTTACATTTTGTATTTCATCAGGGCTTCGGGCTTCTTCCAATAAGATTGCGTGCTTGCTGTAATCTATAGAGAGCCCGTTTGGGATTGGATCCTGTGGGTATCCTACCGCTGGACCCTGCAATGCAAAGCTTGCGGGAGCGGGCGGTTGTAAATTCCTGCAGGCGCCGGAGCAAGAATCTCCGGTCAAAACAAATCCTGCATGTCCCGCAATACAGAGAACGTACAGTAGAGCACCTGCAGCACTGTTGCTCCAGGATGGAGAAGTACAGCATGGAGTCAACAAACAAAGTTGAAACGTTTCAAAGAAAAAGAAAAGCAAGGCAGGTCAGATCAGACATTTGATCCTTAAAGGTGATACACCATGCATTTAAAATGTAGTTCTGTCATATTGTTTATGTCCCAAAAACGTTTTTCAAAAGGTTTGAGGCTAAATTACCACTCCTAAATAGAGAGCCTCTCTCATTTTTGAATGGCTCTCAGAGCATTTTCAGCTGCAGTACCACCTTTGGCCTGAACTAGATTTTTTTTTTTTTGTGATGACGTCACAATCGGCAGATGACGTCACAATCGGCAGCAAATCTGGACAGCCTGTTTTGAGAACCTGTGGGATACTTTTAACCTTCGCCTTCTCAAACCAGAGAAAGACACAACGGTCAGAAATGGGACTTTGTGAGGATAGAAGGTGCTAGTGGGACCCCAAAAAAAGGTTTTAAAATAGGAAAAGTGAAATTTCATGGTGTATCACCTTTAAAGAAGGAAAAGAAATGCGGAACCTCCGAATCAATGAAGTTAAAGAAATACACCACATTCAATCCGAAATGGCTGTAATGTTTAAACATGTGAAGTAAACAAAGCCAGTGGTTATTGTTGGTTCTAAAACGGCTAGTTCCATTCCTTGATTCTGATTGGCTGGTTTCCCTTAATTGCTGTGGTATATGAGACTATAACCCACACCTTGAATCAGTTTATATCAAACCCAGGTGCGTTATTTCTTTCCACAGTGTTCCACAGCGCACCAATTATCTGCACCTGTGCTGTTGGCAAAAAAGCTGGGAACTACTTTCTTGTAGCTGGAACTTTCTTGCAGACCTTGTAGTGAATTATTAGTGAAATAGAACAGTTTTAATTGGTACATGTCTATGATTCTTCATGTTGCCATATTGTAACCATTTTAGAAAAGCAATAAGCCACGCGAGGCATGTGATTACCTGTATTTTATAACGGCTGAGAGAGCTGCGCCTCGTGTCTCACCACGCCTCTCAGCCATTATAAAATACCAGGTAACCACATGCCTCTTGTGGCTTATTGCTTCATTAACAGATGCACTGTACTGCAGCTATAAATTATATCGTTCATTTGTTTTTAAGCATCTGGAATTGTGAATCTTACTTTTAACAGAAGCATCAATTTGTTTGGAGTAGTAGGTGTAACATTTCTCAAATGGACAATGATGTAATGCCGGAGCAAAACTTTTCAAGTGGACCTGTCTAAGTTAGCCGGCAGCATTGATGGTGGTGCTGCACTATCGTGCAGCTTCGCTAAACTCCAATGTATGCGTAGAACCTGTGCTGCCTGCTCAGGGGCGTCACAAGGGGTAGGAAAGTGGGACTGAGTTACTAGGGCCCAAGGTGGTGGAGGGGCCTTAATTCTTTTATACTTTAGCTATTGAAAAATAGCAGATATACAAGCTCACAGTGCCGCGCTGTGAGCTTGTAGATCTGCTATTTTTTAAAAGACGTGAAAATGTGTGCAAATCTTTGAATATATGTATTTTTTAAGCGAACATTTCTAACTCAAATTTTGCTTCTGGGGGGTCCCTGGAACTAAATATTTTGAGATGGGGGTCCGTGGCCAAATACATATCATTTTGGGGGTCCTTCACATGAAAAGGTTTGAGAACCACTGACATCGAAACATAGATTTCTCAAAAAACCTTAGAAGGATTTGCACTCGGTGCTGCGCTGCGAGCTTGTATATCTTCTATTTTTTCAATAGTTAAAGCACAGGGGCCCCACAGTGAATCCTTGTACCCGGGGCCCAGAATTTGATGCGACACCCCTGTGCCTGCTATGCATAAATCTGTGCCGCGCCGCAGGCAGAGAGGTGGGCAGAGAGGTGACAGAGCACCAGATGAGGACATCCAGTACAGTATGAAGGATGGTGGGCAGGCGTTCCCTCCGGCCACCACGGTGACGGCACCACATCGATCCGACAGCCACTTCTAGAGCCCGCAGTGCAGGGCCTTTTGGCTTCGTCAGCACTGTTCGGCTCAGCGCCACTCGAACTCCCTTGAATGCTGTCAAAAGCCCCCAGAGAAAGGCTACACAGAACAGAGGAAGCAACTGCTGATGTGTCTCAGAGTCGGACGTGTGGGACTTGTGTGATTGGCAAGCGGAAGACAACTAGCAGACTGAGGTTTAACTCATCACTCCTCGTCTTCGTAAGGTTTAGGAAACTACTGTGACGCCGACTATTTGACATGGAGCAGAGGTCTCCAACAGGGGGTCCGGGACCCCTAGGGGGTCCTCAGAGTTACTACAGGGGGTCCTCCAAATCTTTGTGTGATAGAATTCTTTTTTTTCTCCTTTTTTTATATTAACCACTTGAACCCTAGTGTCCACATTCTGAGAACTGTAGCCAAAAATAGCAGATCTACAAGCTCACAACGTTTCGCGCTGCGAGGCGTTGTGAGCTTGTAGATCGGCTATTTTCGGCAAAGAGGTTTGGTGTAGAGGGGGAAAAGGAGCAGACTAGGTACAGAGTAAAAGGTCAAGTTTATTATATTAAGTATTGATGGTTCATGGTTAAATATTTTAAAACACAAATTGACATCCAACACTGATGATTGTGCTGCCAAACAATGAAACTATATGGAATTCACGAAAAGGCGGGGTCCCTGCTTCATTTCTCTCTCAGCTAAGGGGTCCTTGGCCTGAAAAAGACCCCTGCTTTATACCTTTATTAGGCACGCACACCATGGCGACAGTGGCTCACGGGTAGAGTTGCCGTCTTAGAACTCGGAGGGTTCCCGAAGGGTTCAATCCCGGGCCCCCCCAGAGTTAGTGACGAAGAGTACTTGAGCAAGACTCTGAACCCCTAGTTGCTCCCGGTGAGCAGGTGCAGCTGGTGCCTTGCATGCATGGTTTCCTCCACCATCGGTGTATGAACGGGTGAATGGAATTGAATGTAATGCACAATCTTATGTGCGCCTTGGATAAAGGTGCTATATAAATGCACCAGTTACCATGTATACACACACAGAGGTTTGTGTGTGTCTACAGAGGTTTATGTATTTAAAATACTCATTTTACCACCTGCACGTCTCTTTAGCTCTTCAAGGCTCCTCTGATCGCGAAAAGGAATAACGGAGGCAAGGGCACAGTGCATTTATTCCAGTCTGATTCACCTTTAACACATCGGGTGCCCCTGGATTGCCCCATTTATCCCCTCTCGCTGCCCAGGCCCACCACCATTGTATTGAATCCGGCCCTGCTGCGTCAATGCATGCGTCATGACGTCACTTGGTCACATGAGCGCAGACAGGATGTTATTGTGTAACTTACTGTATGGACCAGTGTTGATCATAGCTGTTCATTGCCGATCAAAATTTGGACATTTTGACGCACCACGCCACAGTTTTAGCCATAAAACAAACATCAGAGATAAAGGGCGTTAAAGATGGGGAAATGCATTGGAGTATACGGAGAAAAACGGCCGCGCGATGCTCTCAGCGTCGACTCGAAGCGACTAGCGGCTAATGGGCTACATCCAGGCGCAGCCCCAACGTAACTGTGAGATTTAAAGTTAATACTGTAAATACAGTAAACACGTCAACGCGTCGTGGGCCTCCAGAGACATCAAAGAGATTGACGCGTGGGCACTCGCTGTGTTAATAGTCTGTTTGGTTAAAACCTTTTTTTTTTCTCTCCTCCTTTTATTCATTATTTTCTGTGAATTCAAATTGCAAAACAGAACGTCCCTGCTGTGTGCAGAAAAAAGAAACCTTCGTTCTATAATGCATATCAGTAGGGAGTCGGTCAGAAGATCACGCAAATACATCTGGCGAGGAGAAGACAAAGGCAAGGTCGAGGTGAACACTAACACAGAAGAGAGAACTTAATCTCTCCAGACGGGACAGCAGAATGTGTCAGCACCACTGCCCTAAACATCTAGTGTTGTTGTTAGTAGGAAACAACGCAGAAGCACCCAGGAGGAAGTGGACTAAGACAGTGGTTCTCAACCTGTGGGTCGACCCCCCCAAATTATTTTGGGGGGTCCCCAGATGATTAACTTAATGTGCAACATTGTTTTCTCACTCAACAGTAAACAAACCAACTTAAGGTTTGTATAGAGGGTATATGCACATTTCTAAAGTGACAATTTAATGACTTTTTAACACCTCTAAAATGACAAATTAAACATTGGTCAAATTGTTAAATATAAGAGGCAGAAAGGTGAAAATAGCCGGTCTACATGTACATGCTCACAACGCCTCTATTTTCACAATAGAACCGTGTTATACAAAATGTAATGCCTCAACTCCTAGTTCTCTTCACACCAAGAATTGAAATGAAATAGTAAACCCATACGCACCCACAGTGCTGGGCATCATGAGATTATACATCAAAGATGTGACGAGCACAATTTGGACGCATTCACACTATTACAGTAGGGAAAGATGATGATGGACAGGCGAAACTAGGCATTCACACAGGCAAGAAAAACACAAAGGCAGGAATGATCTGAAACAATATAACGTCACTGTCTGGCCAAAACCTCTTAACTCCATTTTTGAGGTTTTAGATTATTTTTGGCATAAATCAGGGCTATTGAACAGCCTTTACATCTGAGTGTTGGTTAAAATAATATTGAACCAATGGAAAGTAATAAAAAGTGCTTGGGACAAAACCTCCTAATTCCACTCTTTCTGCCAAACCAGCTAACTCCACCCGATTGGCCCTCTCTTTTTTTCATAAATATGTGCTATTGAACACCCTTTACGTCTGTGTGTTGGTTAAAATAATACTGAACCAATGAAAAGTTGTAAAAAGCCCTTCGGTCAAAACTTCCTAACTCCACTTGAGCTCATTTTCCTGAAAATGAACATTTTGGAGTTAGGAGGTTTTGGCCCGACAGCAGAGTTAAAGAGTAGGCCTATAGTAAAATTAACCAGGGAACCATGAAAAAATGACATATACTGTAAATAATGGGAAACAAAAAACTAAAAACTACTGTAGGAAGCAGGGTGGAGCGTCACACATTTGTCCCATAGCGATGTGTGTGTTCAGCAATAATGGCACAGAGAAATCCATTATGTGCAAATTGCTGCGTTGGCTACTGTTTAGGGAGACAAAGCAAATTCCTGCACACAGGGGCTGATCAGAAGGAAATCTGCAGACCTCACAAGTTGTGCAACATAACGTCGTTGTCGAGTGGAACGTCCAAAACCGTTTGTTTTGTATTTATCATTTTTAAAATGATTTAAACTAGTAAAAACAGCAGATCTACAAGCACACAACGCCTCGCACCGCGAGGCGTTGTGTGCTTGTAGATCGGCTGTTTTCACTTCCTTTGTGCGACGGTCTTGTATGATGAAGCAGAGAAAAAACGTACACATTTGAAACTTGGAGATACGAGGTTTCTGCCCGACAGTGACGATATGGAATGCTTTTTTAAAGACCATGACGTTTACCCCTTCATTTTAGTTTTTGTCCCAGGGGAGCTCCACTAAGAGGCTGTCTAGGTCTTTTTATGTACAGTAAGACTTTTTGGCTTACTGGTAATGAAGAATTTTATATTGACGGTAACGTCTTTGAACTATTTTGGATGCAATCACATAACGGAAATACGTTTTAAATACACTTTGCACGCAATAATGGTTCGAGAAACACAGCACTCAAAAAAAACGAACACAATGACGCGGCACCCTCCCTGGCGTGCAGAGAGAGGCTAGAGAATAATAGGAATTCAGCGCGGGTGTTTGCCGCGAGAAGATTGCCCGGGAAAATGTCAAGCGGGGCTGTCATTAAAGATGTGGTGACATTTTTATTCCCATCTTTTAAAGCCGTGATTCCATCTCTGCCAACAGAGGCCCCGTAATCTCTGCAGTTCTTCAACAGACCGCAGGCAGACAGATTAACTCCATTACTCTTTGACTTGACTGAATAAAGGAAACAATACATTTCTCATTTAAGTCTAATCTCGCGTGGGAGCCGTGAAGGAGGAATAATGCAGGTTGAGGGAAAGGGAGAGATGAAGAGATGGAGGCAGGGACGTGCTGGCCATTTGGGAAAAGCGGGACAACTCCCGAACGGCCGGTCCATTCCCGGCCGGTCCAGGCCGGCCATTAAAAAAAATGGCCGGCCCACAAAGTAAAAGTCCCACCCATTGTCCCGCCCCTCTTCACACACATTGGTTGCTGTGTCTTGGTGGGACAAATGTCCTTTCTCTCCATCCACTACCATTGAAATTCAGTTGCTTTTTATTGTTATTTTGTTTATTCAATTCTCATTTTAAACTTGGTTTCAGTAAAAATAAGCCTCTCAGGTGCAGTATAGTGACTGGGTATGTTTTTAAATGTTTTTATTTCTCCAACAATGATGTTTTAGCAAATTCAACATAAAAAAGGCAGAACCAGAGCGGGACAATGCAGAAAGAGCCTTCTGGTTGGTCAGTCAGGGACCAATCAGAAGGCTGACAAAGGGTGAATTGGCCCACTGGCTTGTCTCTCATGATCTGAAATGACCAATCTTTGAGTAACAGCAGTGCTATGGAGACAGATCTCTCTCTATAGCGCGCCCAGAGCCATCACATTGGCCCATTGGCTTGTCTATCATCTGAATACTGGCCCACTATACTCCCTAGCTTCCTTGACTACTCCTGGACAGTCTACATCATTAGACTTTCTTTATTAGAACGATGAGACCTAAAATCACAGTAACCGTTCATCGGTTAGTATTTGGGGTCTCGCGGCGGGTCTAGAAGGCGAAAACGGCCGATGCTCCACGCGCAATGAGAGCCTATCCAAGTTCTTTTCCCAGGCAGAATCAGGGGCCCAGCTCGTCCCTGGATGGAGGGAGAGAGAGAGAGTTGGGCCTGAATATGAATCCTGCCAGAGAAAAAACGTGTTTACTCATCTGTTCTTTTCCTCGGTTCACGAAGAGGAGTGGTGGGCAGAGAGAGCAGGGACGTACAGAGAATGTTAGAGAGGCAGGGGCTGAAATTTCTAAAAGGGCTTTTTGGTGAGAATCTCGAAAATAGCAGACCTCCAAGCTCACAACGCATTGCAGCGCGACGCGTTGTGAGCTTGAAGGTCGGCTATTTTCGGTGCTTGCATTCCACACTGAACTAAGCATCATCAAGTCAATACTGGAGACGTGGCTTAACGGCATGGATTTCGACACAGAGAGGGCAATTCTTTCAACATAAGACGCTGCAAGTTCAGGAGAGATTGGACAAGGCAATTCTCTTGAATGCTAGCTTCAGGTATGCCATGGAAAGAGGGCATTTCCATTTCTTTCACCTTAGTAAAAACTACATTCATGGTCGGGAGAGGGCACCTTTTACAGACTGCTAAAAGGGCAGGGGCTCAAGCCCACCTTTGATGTCTATGTGTGCACGTGCCTGGTGGGCAGAGAGAGAGAGAGAGAGAGAGAGAGAGAGAGAGAGAGAGAGAGAGAGAGAGAGAGAGAGAGAGAGAGAGAGAGAGAGAGCAGCAGGCAGGACATCGAGAGTATACGGTGATGGGAGAGATGGATGCGATACAGTGACAGAGAGAGAGAGAGAGAGAGAGAGAGGGAGGGATGGAGTGAAAAGCAAAGGTGGAGGGATAGAGAAATAAGGGAGACAGAGAGCTTTACAACGGCAATATGTCAGCCCCTGCAAGGGGCGAGGCAGGGCAGCGAACACCTCAGCCCGCTTACATAGCACTGGTGAGCAGGGGGGGGGGGGGGGGAGTGGGACTGAGTTACTAGGGCCCAAGGTGGAGGGGCCTTCATTATTTAGCTATTGAAAAATAGCAGATATACAAGCTCACAGCGCGGCACCGAGTGCCGCGCTGCGAGCTTGTAGATCTGCTATTTTTGAAGAGTCGTGAAAATGTGTGCAAATCTTTTAATATGTGTATTTGCCAGACCCAGGGGGTCGGCCTACAAAAGGCTTTGTCGGTCTGTCGGTCTGTCGGTCGGTCGGTCGGTCGGTCGGTCCCTCTTTTCCTCAGTGTGCCTGTGTTTGCCTCTGACTGCTCATCTGCCCCTCCCTTCCCTTGCTCGGCTGATTGCCTTGAGTGCCGTCACCTGTACAGGACCAGCTGAGTTGAGTTGGCTGACGAGCTGCTGACTATATAAATTCCTCAGCCCATCTACAAGCTCAGAAACATTTCCAGCTGCTCAGCCTATACAATCCTGTGTGTTCATGTGTTAGTTCAGTGCCATACTAGTGAAAACAGCCGATCTACAAGCTCTTGCTATTAAGTGTTGAAAATGTTCCGCCCCAACTCTGTCAGAGTTCCCCTTAAATTTGTTAACAATACAGGCTCTCCTGATGAGCGCAACCTTTGTTTCGTCAATAGCCCTGTGCAGGCTCTAATGGCTTTCACATCCACTAAGGAATACTTCCTTAACTCATTTAGTGCCACCCCTTTCACCACTAGAGGGCGCCCAGTGGCCATAGAAAATCCCATAGAGATATGCTGGTATATGCAGAAGCCCTGCAGCCATGACTTGCCTGAACACTTTCCTTTGTGCATGTACAGGAAGAGGATGAAGTTAGCTTGAAGTTAGCTATTGGCTACCAAGCATTTTAGAAGCCTTATTTTCGTCAACTTAGCCATGATTAAACCTTGCACACCTCATGCATGGGAAAAAAACAGAGAAGAATGAGCTCTAAAAAATCCAATGCAATCCTGGATTGCATTGGAGTGGATTTGTGCAGTTTGTTCACAGCTTTCAAACAAAAAAATCCGATTGGAAATCCGTTCAGGCATTCTTGAGATAATCGCCATTATGTTTTACATGTTATGTAAACAAACATGGCTGCCCTGTATGTTAGATGGGGTTGTATGGGGGTGGAACATGCAAAATCGCGATTGAAATCATGTTCACTAGATTTGATGGGGTCCAAAAAAAAAAAAAAAAAATTCAATTTTTTTTTTCTTTTTTTTTATATCCCGAACTAGTTCGGGATAGGCACTCTGGGATGCGATAATATATCCTGAACTAATTCGGGATAGGCACTCAATGAGTTAAGTTGCATGATTCAGATCTGGTAAACAAGCCTGTCACTAATGAATTTAAAAGAGTCCTTCAGACTACAGGGGGGGGGACTGTGTCTCTGGCAGTGCTGAGGTCTGACAACCACGTTCCTGTCATAGCCCTCTGCCTGTCTGACTACCACGTTCCTGTCATAGCCCTCTGCCTGTCTGACAACCACGTTCCTGTCATAGCCCTCTGCCTGTCTGACTACCACTTTCCTGTCATAGCCCTCTGCCTGTCTGACTACCACTTTCCTGTTTTAGTCCTCTGTCTGTCTGACTGTCACTGTCCTGTCTTAGCCGTCTGTCTGCCTGTCACTGTCCTGTCTTAGTCCTCTGCCTGTCTTACTGTCACTGTCCTGTCTTAGTCCTCTGCCTGTCTGACTGTCACTGTCCTGTTTTAGTCCTCTGTCTGTCTGTCTGACTGTCACTGTCCTGTCTCTGTCCTCTGTCTGTCTATCACCCCCCCCCCCCTTCCCCATGGATCAACACCTTATCGTGGTGGGGAGGTTTGCGTGCCTTAAGGATCCCACGAGCTATACCAGCTGGAGTCTTGCACTCCTGCCAGCGTCACGCTTGCCGGACAGGTCAAAGGAGAGAGGCCAGACTAAGATTGATACACCCCCCCCCCCCCCCCCCCCCCCTTCCTTGCATTCTGATTTTCATTGCGGGTCTGGCAGAACCGGTCTAGTTTTTAAGCCAACATCTGTAACTGAAATTTCGCTTTTGGGGAGGTCCCTGGAACTAAATGTTTTGAGATGGGCGTCCGTGGCCAAATACATCATTTTGGGGGTCCTTGACATGTAAAGGTTTGAGCACCACTGACATAGAAACATAGGTTTTTCAAAAAAAACCTTAGAGGGATTTGAAATATTCAAAGACCTTTTGAATATTTTTCACGATTTTTCTAAAATAGCAGATCTACTAGCTCGCAGCGCGGCACCGATTGCCGCGCTGCGAGCTTGTGGGTCTGCTATTTTCAATACTTAAAGCACAAATAATGTGTTCCCAGTCTAAATAGCTTAAACCTCCTCCCCCTATGAAGAACATTCATGGGGGGCCCACAGTGAATCCTTGTACCCAGGGCCCAGAAGTTGGTGCGACACCCCTGCTGGTGAGTATTCTCAGCAAATAGCGTGCGTGGGGGCGCAACGTGACACACGCGGCCTCAACGCTGTCGGTCTGTCATGTCACGATGGCAACGGACATCCACACCGACCGGGCCGCTGCCCCGAGGGAGAGGAGGCCCAGTGATGGCGCTTCACATTTTGACAATAAAGACAATCTGTCAAAGCACAACAGTCTCTTTCAGTCTCTCTCTGTCTTACGTGCCTAGGACTTTTTTAAGACCTCTAAAATGACAAATTAAACATTGGCCAAATTGTCAAACATTAGAGGCAAAATAGCCGATCTACATGCTCACAGAGCTTGTAGATCTGCTATTTTCACAATAGAACCGTGTTATACGAAATGTAATGCCTCAACTCTTAGTGCTCGTCAGGGTGGGGGCTGGGGGGTCCCCAGTTAAAATATGATTATTTTGGGGGTCGCGGCCTGAAAAGGTTGAGAACCACTGCTCTAGACCCGGCTGCTTGGTGGAGCAGCGACGACAGAGAAGAGAATCCCTGAATCCTAAACAGAGCTGCTTCACAGTTCACACATCAGGAGAAAAGCTGTCAGTAGACACTAGACACCACCTCTCACTCTCTCTCATTTTCTCTCGCATAAAGCCTGGCTCTGACTCACTGTGTGTCAGCTCCTTGAACCTTCTGCATTTCTCTCCTGTCTTGATAACAGAGAGGAAGGGAAAACATGAGTCCAGCCCTGGCCTGCTGTAAACATTAGGGAGTATTACTGTAAAAGCCCTTGTAGCAAGCACATCTGAATCTTAGCAAAGACAACGTGCCAAACTAATGTTTTTTTTTTTTTTTAACACATCTGCCCTATTCTTTGATTTGCTTTCGTCGACCGGTTCCCTGGTTATTTGTTTGTGAAAAATGGACCTTTGGGAGGGGTGGATACTAGACAATGAAGATCAGGAAGGGAGCAATCTAGCCTCGCGTAGCCAGGCTTATAAAAGCCTGGTCAAGATATGAGGCAGAGACAGTTCTAGGAGGTGGGGCTGAATTTTCCCGGAAGTTCCCCACTGGAGAAAATCTGGTCTTCGTCTCCTGCCCCGTCGGTTGCGCTCGCAATAAACAGTATACAAAACCAAAACATTGATTCAGGCGATGTTACGCCTATTAAGAGCGAGTTAAGAGCTACAATCTATGTTAGTTTTTTCGCTGGGGAATGTAAACAGACCTGCACCCACACCGCATGACGTAACTCCCGTTAAACGCAGCACTTCCTCTAGAAATCTTGGAACCAAGCGGAAGTCATATCGTCACTGTCGGGCAGAAACCTTGTATCTCCAAGTTTCAAGTTTGTACGTTTTGTCACCAAGTAAAGCCCTGCTTCATCATACAAGGCCATCGCACAAAACTAATGAAAACAGCCGATCTACAAGCACGTTGTGTGCTTGTAGATCTGCTATTTTCACTAGTTTAGTTCATTTTTAAAATGGTAAATACAAAAAAAAACGGTCTTGGACATACAAGGTTTCCACCCGACAACGACGATATCTTGCCCAGGGTGGGAGCAATCTGGGAACCCTCAACCCATTCTAAAAAATACAAATAAATAAGTATATTTCAATATAGTCAATTGCAATTGACCTGGGCGGCTCCACCACCGCCCTTGCTCCCTGTTCTGGATGCCGACTCATTGCCGGCTCATTAAAAGTGCATGAAGGAACGTGGCATTTTGCCTGGGGTCAGACAGCCTGCAATATCTGGGATCTTCTCCTGCACTGGTTCCCAAACACCGGGTCGGGACCCATTTGTGGGTCGCGGACACATTTTTGTGTGTCCCTTAATTTTTGGTTGGCTACATTTTGTTTTTAATTATTATTATTTCAAAACATTTTCCAAAAAACATTCTAAGAAAAATCTAAAATTTTGAATGAACTAAAAACAAAATGCTGTTATTTTTTTGTAATAATTTCATGAAGAAAAATCTAAGAAATTCCATGAATTAGAAAACAAATGTTTAAGAAGTAGTAAAAATTCACGCCGCTTTGTGAGCTTGTAGATCTGCTACTTTCACTAGTTTGGGTCCCAGGCAAACCTAATTTCTTTTTTGGGTCTTGAGAAAAAAAGTTTGGGAACCACTGTTCTACTGTATGAATTTAGAACGGTGGGCAGAGGTACAGTACAGGTAGAGGTACTGTCCTACTGTAAATAATGTAATCAGGCACGTGCACACATAGACATCAAATGGGGCTTGAGCCCCTGCCCTTTTATCCATCTGTAAAAAAGCGCCCTCTCCAGACCATGAATGCAGTTTTTACTATGGTGAAAGAAATGTAAATGCCCTCTTTCCATGCCATACCTGAAGAAAAATGTGCCTTGTCCAAACTCCTGAAGCTGAATGCCTAATCTTTAAAGAATTTCACTCTCTGTGTGGCAATCAAGCATCGAAAATAGCCGACCTCCAAGCTTGATATTTTCACCAAAAGGCCATTTTAGAAATTTCAGACCCTGCCTCTCTAACATTCTCTGCACATCCCTGAATGTAATGACTGAATAATAAATGGGTCAAACTCAGTGTAGGAATTTCATGGAGGCCATGAAGGCCATGGCCTCCATTGCCCCTCAGTTTGGCCTTGTGCCCCACCAAAAAATGGCATTCCCGAGGCCACAGTGGTCTTAAAGGTGATACACCATGCATTTAAAAAGTATTTATGTCATATTGTTTATGTCCCAAAAACGTTTTTCAAAAGGTTTGAGGCTAAATTACCACTCCTGAATAGAGAGACTCTCTCATTTTTGAGTGGCTCTCAGAGCATTTCAGCTGCAGTACCACCTTTGGCCTGAACTGCGCCACCCCCCCCCAAAAAAAAATATATTTTTATTTTTTGAAAAAAAAAAAAAAACGAAAAAAAAACGGCCGATGATGACGTCACAATCGGCAGCAAATCTGGACAGCCTGTTTTAAGAACCCGTGGGATACTTTTAACCTTTGCCTTCTCAAAACCAGAGAAAGACACAACGGTCAGAAATGGGACTTTGTGAGGATAGAAGGTGCTAGTGGGACCCCAAAAAAGGTTTTAAAATAGAAAAAGTGAAATTTCATGGTGTATCACCTTTAATGCCCCAGCTGACTGTACCACTTTCTCCTCTGTCTCTTTCTTGTCAATATGTAGACAGTAGACACCGGTGTTTCTTTCTTGTCATGTAGACACAGTGAGTCTTTAGTTGAGATTCTGAAATCTTAACTCCCAGAGTCCTTGAGTCCCCATCTTTAAACCATGGGAACTCGGGCTGAGCAGGGATCCCAGATTGTAAATACCATAATTTATCTATTTCATTGCAGATTAGGTTATCATCCCTAACACTGATGGCCTTCCTGTCCTGTCATTTGGCCTTTGTGCCCTCAAAAAAATGGACAACACCAAAGGCCAAGTGGCCTTGCCCCTAAAATGATTAAATTCCAGGCCTGGGACTCATACTGTATATGGCAGCTATGTTGGCAGGCATTTTTCTGCATTTCTTCCCTTTCACACAAAATCTACACAAATACAAAGAAAAATGAAGCTAGTGCGGGGACCAATAACGTCCATAGCGCCCACGAGGTATTTCTATGTTTGCATAGCACACGCATACCTGGGGACAAGGTTAAGTGTTTGGCAGAGGAGTTGTGCAAAAGAAATCAAGTTGAAAGAGTTGAGGGAGAAGACAGAAGGGCATAAAGAAAATAAACCAGTCCAGTCACTGTACCCAGGGGCGTCACAAAGGTGGGGGGGGAGTGGAACTGAGTTACTAGGGCCCAAGGTGGAGGGGCCTTCATTATTTTATACTTATTATATTACTTTATACTTTATAGCTATTGAAAAATAGCAGATATACAAGCTCACAGTGCGGCACCGAGTGCAAGCTTGTAGATCTGCTATTTTTGAAAAGTCGTGAAAATGTGTGCAAATCTTCGAATATATGTACTTTTTAAGCGAACATTTGTAACTGAAATTTTGCTTCTGGGGGGTCCCTGGAACTAAATATTTTGAGATGGGGTCGGTGGCCATTTTGGGGTTCTTCACGTGAAAATATTTGAGCACCACTGACATAGAAACATGTGAGTGAATCCTTGCTCCCAGGGCCCAGAATTAGGTGTGACACCCCTGACCGTTCTGTATATATTTTTATCCCTGGCTTCACAACTCTAAACATTCCCTTGGCGTCCTTGTGGATCAAATGTAATTTAGATGGTGCTTATTGACTCCGGCTTCTGTAGAAACCGCCTTTGCCGCACATAAAATGTAATTCTACGCTGTAACACAAAAGACAGCGTTTGGATTTGTGGAAATAATCTACTCACGCGTTATTGGCAGAGCGCGCTCGGCTTCGTCTGCTTTGTTGGTTCTCCAGAAAGCATCTTATTTATCAGGTAGGATACGATTCTGTGCAAAAATGTAAATTCAATCAGCCATCCAATTCCCCTAATACACTCTTGAATATCCCGGGCTTTATCTACAATAGCTCTAAAAACACACACACCTTCTAGGAATATAGCGGTAGCTGTTTCTGTTTTGTCTTATAGACCTTCTCACCCCTTTTAGAAATGATGAGAAGTCTCTCCGTCTCGTGTTATTAGAGGACATCTCTAGTACCTCCAGGTGAGTGTTTGGTGAAATGAAGAATGTGTGTATCGTCACTGTCGGGCAGAAACCTTGTATCTCCAAGTTTCACATTTATATATATATTTTTTTGTTAAGTAAAGCCCTGCTTCATCATACAAGACCGTTGCACAGCTAGTGAAAATAGCATATCTACAAGCACACATGCGAGGTGTTGTGTGCTTGTAGATCCGCTATTTTCACTAGTTTAGATTGTTTTAAAAATGATAAATACAAAACGAACGGTTTTGGACATACAAGGTTTCCGCCCCAGACAACGAATGTATTCATAATATTCAAATGAAGTATAGAGCTCTTTCCCCAAGGCTGATAAACACTCCCTGCAACAATCCAAAGCTTTGATATTCAGTGGGAGAACATTTCTTTTTGAATTCAACTAGTGGTCCTTCAACAATCTGAATCCTTGGTTCTCTACAATGCTTCGTTTTGTCTGAACTCCCCCCGCCCTTTTCCTCCTACACCGACTGTTCTCAGGAGCATCTTCAGTGTCACTGCTAATTCCCTATAGTGCTGCAGGGAAGATATCTTTTTGTAGACCAACCTGGACCTGTTACTCCCGAC
The DNA here is from genome assembly GCF_963921795.1 of Nannobrachium achirus. Lineage (NCBI taxonomy): Eukaryota > Metazoa > Chordata > Actinopteri > Myctophiformes > Myctophidae > Nannobrachium > Nannobrachium achirus. The sequence continues at coordinate 63,398,547 of NC_137815.1, read as the reverse complement.
ATGGGTTCTCAAAGCAGCTTTTCAAAGGAATTTGCGCTTTGGATTTTAGATTCCAAAAATAATCTTTGTAGCACCCAAACAAAAACAATTTTAAGACATTTTATTTTTGGATAGTACAGTGAAGATAGGACGGGAAAGCGGGATGGATGGGGAGTGACGTGCGGCAAAGGCAGTGGGACTCGGGAATACTTCAGGAGAAAACCTTCTTTGCGCTAAAGCAGCGCAAAGAAGGCTTTCTCCTGGAGTTATTACAGCCAGTATAAGGCATTGTGGTATGAATACAAAAAATACAGTATCAGCAAAAGAATATAATCTAGTTAGTCTGTTGATCGCTACAATCTAGCAGTATGAATGAGAAGATAACTTACGCTTCTAGCGTAGTAAGCTTCTAGAATACCTTTAGTTACGTATCTACGTAACGTAGATACGTAGGTTACGCTAAAAGTGTAGTAACCGGAAATCGCCTAAGCTCTGTGGAAAGTAAACACAGCCGTCTGCTCATCAATTACTGCAAGTGGTGGATCTAACAGCACGTCGATTCGTCTCTTGGAACTATAAAAAGAAGCTTCATGAAGAAAAGAGTAACTTTGGAACAGCAAAAATTTGCACTTTTGTCTGTGTATATTTAGCCGCATTTTCGCTGTGAGTAGGGGTCGGGTCGGGACGACTCGGGAGATCTCTGAAGAGGGGCGACAATAACAGAAATCCACCAAACCAGGTAGGAAGAATCATGATAAGGCACTCGGTGCCGCGCTGCGAGCTTGCAGATCTGCTATTTTTGTGTTTTTTGAATCCTTCTAAGGTTTTTTGAAAAAACTATGTTTCTATGTCAGCAATCTGGCTAGCCATCGTCAAAGAAAAGGTCCTTTTCACTTAAATGGAGCTCAGTTAGACTGTTCTTGAGAGACTATTATGTCAGTGTTTCTCAAACCTTTTCATGTGAAGGACCCCCAAAATGATATGTATTTGGCCACGGACCCGCATCTCAAAATATTTAGTTCCAGGGACCACCCAGAAGCAAAATTTGAGTTACAAACGAAAATACATATTCAAAGATTTGCACACATTTTCACGACTTTTTCAAAAATAGCAGATCTACAAGCTCGCAGCACCGAGTGAGCTTGTATATCTGCTATTTTTCACTGGTTAAAGCATTCAATAATTCTAGGCCTAAATGGGTTAAGGGGGGAATATGGTTTAGCCTGGAATTGCCCTTTAACCACTAGGCCATCGGCCTCCCGAGACGATGTCTAATAATGGCATGGCTTCCCTGTGGATGGTCTGATGTCATATTGATGACATCATTATTGATTCCATCAGTCCTGTTGAAATACGGAGGGATATGGGATTATGAATTCACAATAATGTGAAAAACATTCAGGGATTTACTTCATCGTCCTTCTGGCAGACAGGCAGAGTACACCATGGACAGACAGACAGACAGACAGACAGACAGACAGACAGACAGACAGACACAAAGACAAAATTGTCTAATCGCAATTATTTGACATAATCATGATTATTTTTCATAATCGTCATAATCGTTTCCAAGTTGAAAAATGTTCAGATATTTTTTTGAAAGTAAAAAATAGTGGAAATAGCCGATCTACAAGCTCACAACGCGTCGCATCGTGGCGCATTGTGAGCTTGTAGATTGGCTATTTCCACTATACATTTTCTTATAAAGTTGTCAAATATGTCAGTAATTACTTTGTGTGTTTAGGTCATGTGTCATACTACCATGTGCAACTTCAAAGCCTAAAAGCCAAAACAGAAATGTAATTGTTGCCAGCGACAACAAAAACACAATTAAATCGTTCATCGCAATTATTTGGTCGTGTAAAATGTCATAATCGTGACAGCCCTATGAAGGAGTAGACCTGTGAGAGTGAGAGCGGAAGACAGACAGAAGGACACAGAGAGAGAGAGAGAGAGAGAGAGAGAGAGAGAGATCATGTATAATTCAGAGACAAGTGGGTTCTCCTCTGGGATGAGAGGCTGCCAGTTAATAGGTCACCGTTATTATTGCAGGAAACCATGACATCACATGGCCTGCGCTCTGGAGGTGACCGAGGGTGATAGAATGAAACGTGAAAGAGGAGAGGAAACGAGGAAGATTAACTAAGTCTTCAGACCACGGCAGAAGCTAGAGAGCGAGTCTGCCGTTCTAAGTGCCACAGGGAGTTTATTCCAAAGTTTGGACGAGTGGATCGTAAAACAATATACTAAACACATTGCCTCCTATTCACTCTTAAAATAAAATAAACCTAATGTATGGTAGAGTATGTTAAAGGAGTAGTTCACCCCCAAAATTACTTTTGTTCTATTGATTAGTCACGCCATAGAGACTTGAGTTCAATAATATTGTTTTGTATTTGTCGCATTCCTAAGACAAAAATTTGATTATAGTAAATTTACCCCCATTGATTCCAGATGGGGACCCAAATGCCTGGTCCTTGATGGGGACCAGGCATTGCACTGGATGGGGAAACCGTCAGGGTAAGTTTACTATAATCACATTTTTGTCTTACGAATGCAACAAAAAACAAAAAATATTATTGAATCAAGCCTCCATGGTGTGAGTAATCAATAGAGAAAAAGTCATTTTGGGGGCGAACTACTCCTTTAATACATTAATCAATAACTAGCACCATATCTGCAGTGGTCGGCAGTGGTCTCCCTACTCCTCCACTGAGAAATTCAACACCTACTGCATGGTTGAGAGTGTCAATACAGTTAGTGGACACTCACACTAGATGTGAGCGTCTTTATATTTATTGTAGTTCAGACATCGTCGCAGTTGGAGACAACAGACATATACAATGTTTTACAGCTTTGACACTGTGGACTATACTGTACCAGTGGTTCTCAACCTGTGGGTCGGGACCCCCAGGGGGCTCCCAGATGATTAACTTAATGTGCACCATTGTTTTCTCACTCAACAGTAAACAAACCGACAAAGTTTAAGTGTAAAGAGGGTAAATGCACAATTTAAGGACTTTGTAATACCTCTAAAATGGCAAATGTAACATTGGCCAAATTGTCAAATGTTAGAGGCAGAAATTGTGAAAATAGCCGATCTACATGCTCACAACGCCTCGCAACGCGAGGCGTTGTGAGCATGTAGATCTGCTATTTTCACATTAGAACCGTGTTATGCAAAATGTAATGCCTCAACTCTTAGTGCTTGTCAGGGTGGGGGGGGGTCCCCATGGTTATTTTGGGGGTCGCGGCCTGAAAAGGTTGAGAACCACTGGACTATTGCATGTGTAAGTACAGCTACACCATAAAGACAATGACACACTCACAAAAGCCACATCTCCCCATCCCATCCTCTTACACCCCAAATCCATCTGGTAGAACATGGGTGACCTCATTCTGCCACAACGTCTCAGTCATCTTCAACGTACACATGCTGGCACACGGACCTGGCTGTCTCACAGGCAGCTGTACTGAGAGCGGGGCTGGCAGAGAGCAGCGCAATCTCTCGGTGGGCCTGTTAAGTGATTAGCTGAACGCTGTACATTAGCAAACAGCCGAACACATGGGTACAACGCTACTCACATCCTATATGGCATCCCTGCCCCGATGCTCCTGCGGTTAACTGGGAGCTATAGAGCCAAAGAGGTTATGGGTACTTGTGGTCTATGTTTGGGGTAGGTTTAGGTCAACCATGCAGCGTTAAGTTGAAGATCTTCAAGACAACCAGGGTTAGCTCGAGAGCTCTGTTGTGAGCGTTGTCAAACCCACAGGGACATCAAGGAAAGCAGCTGACTGAGAACATTTGTCGGAAAACATTTGACACAGCGCTTAAGGGGTTTGATATAAATGATTGAATAAATGTGTTATAAATAATAAACAATGCATTGTGTGTCTGCGTGCATGTACACATGTATTTGTGTGTGTGTGTGTGTGTGTGTGTGTGTGTGTGTGCGCGTGCGTGCGTGCGTGCGTGCGTGCGTGAGAGAGACAGAGAGAGACAGAGAGAGAGAACATATCATCGTTTTCGGGTGGAAACCTTGTATTTCTAATTTGTACGTTCTTTCGCAAAGTAAAGCCCTGCTTCATCATACAAGGCTGTCGCACAAAAGTAGTGAAAACAGCAGATCTACAAGCACACAGCGCCTCGCGGTGCGAGGCGTTGTGTGCTTGTAGATCGGGGAAAAAGAGTAGAATAAGAGTGTAAGGTCAAGTTTTCTAAGTATTGACGGTGCAAGTGGTTAAATATCTGAACACACAAATTGACATGAATCCAAAATACACTGACGATTGTGATGTCAAACAATGAAACTATATGAATCTGGGGGTCCCTGCTTCATCTCTCTCTCAGCTAAGGGGTCCTTGGCCTGAAAACGTTGAAGACCCCTGCGTTATAGACACATGCAGTGACCACATACTCTACAATACCATCCTCACAGATGCTGATAACTGATGCTATGAACTCTTCAGTTCACAATAATTCATGCATGGATGGGTGAAAAATCGCCCATCTGAGCTAAACTGAAATCCCCTTTCCTTCCATGGCACTTTTTCCACTGAGAGATCATTCACTGAAAAGAATACTTATGATTATGTTCTGCCCTAATTCCACTGCCAGTTGGGTCTTTATTTTCTGGATTAGTGATTACGACTGATTTGATTCCTTCAGTGCTAGAAAGAAGAGAAGTAACATCACGACAACGAGCGGCGAGTCCCACATTGGCAACGTTGTCATTATGGATAAAAATAAAAATCATCCACCAAGCATAGACTGTACTGCAAAAAGTCCTGCGAGGCATATGCATACTATTAGCTATAGGAATAGGAGGCATTATAGGAAAAGCAGTTAACTCTCAAATACCTGGAACGCACCTGAGTCGCGTTAGATTGTAACCACTTTAACCATTATTGTATGCTTTAACTTTAGAAAAATAGCAGATATACAAGCTCACAGCGCGGCACCGAGTGCCGCGCTGCGAGCTTGTAGATCTACTATTTTTGAAAAATCGTGAAGATGTGTGCAAGTCTATGAATATCTTTGACCCGATCTTTGAACCCGACTTCTAAATCCTTCCTCTAAATCAGGGGCTCTCAAACTTTTTCATGTCAAGGACCCTCAAAATTACAGATATTTGGCCACGGACCCCCCATCTCAAAATATGTTGTTCCAGGGACCCCGCAGAAGCAAATATTTGAGTTACATTAATGTTCGCTTTTAAGTAGATATATTCAAAGACTTGCAAAGAAAAATCGAGATTTTTCAAAAATAGCAGATCTACAAGCTCGCAGCGCGGCACTCGGTGCCGCGCTGTGAGCTTGTATATCTGCTATTTTTCAATGGTTAAAGCAGTCAATAATCCTCTGCCTAAATGGGTTTTAAGGCAAGCCTCAATGGTCCCCACAAGTGCCATGATGAGACGAGAACACTGGGCTTCTACCATTCTTAATGAGCGTCTCGGGAGATGGCAGGTGCATGTCTGCTGTGCCCCCAGCGACCCCAGAGCAGTGTCCTTCTCTCCCAGCATCATTAACGTATACATTTACAATCGTTACGGTAAAAACACACAGTCACGTAATGAGGTAAAGTGATATTTTCTACTTCTCATGTCTGCAGCAAATGTCAAACTATAAGTATCTATAATAACCATGTGTCACCAACGCAAACATGTTGGAACGCAATCAAGTTATAAAAACGGGAGACATTTCTAATAATTAGAGGTATGTTTTGCACGTTCTACATTGACCAGGGTCCTCCTGGTGTCTATACTTCGTCCGCTTCTTTTTCCCTTCTACACAAACATTTCTCTTCTGAAAATAGACCATCTACAAGCTCACAATGCATCATCTGTGAGCCCGTCGATATTTTCTGCGATTGCTCAACCCAAAATAGGCAGTATACACTAGAGTTGACATCAGGGACGTGCAGAGAATGTTAGAGAGGCAGGGGCTGAAATTACTAAAAGGGCATTTTGGTGAAACTATCGAAAATAGCGGACGTCCAAGCTCACAACGCGTCACAACGCGTCACATTGTGAGCTTGGAGGTCGGCTATTTCCGATGCTTGATTTCTACACAGAGATGCCGCATTCAAGTTCAGGAGAGTTTGGACGAGGCAATTCCCTTGAATGCTGCCTTCAGGTATGGCATGGAAAGAGGGCATTTGCATTTCTTTCACCATAGTAAAAAAAATGCATTCATGGTCTGGATAGGGCACTTTTGGATAAAAGGGCAGGGGCTCAAGCCCTCATTTGATGTCTATGTGTGCACGTGCCTGGTTGAAGTGGTTCAGCAGAAACAATGGCAAACCTACTGTACTGTAGTTGCACGGCACACTTTAAAAAAAAAAGTTTACAAAAATCGAGTGCTGCTGTTGACCTTCCAATGCTACAATGGTTGGTTAATCACATTGTTGATGGATGACTTATTGGGGGAGTTGTTTGTACAATACCGGAGTTGTTTACTAAAAATGGTCGCGCGGGCCAGGACCCCAGAGAGCAACCATTTGCCGTTTGATTAATCAGATCCAAGACTTAGGGGACGCTTGTTTGTATTCGTCGCCCTACAGGGTGCGTTTCATTTTCCGCGTCAGTCCCAGCAGCCTTTCATTCATCACGTTCGAAGGTGAAAAGACACCTGTCGCGTTGCTGGCACCAGAGAGGGCGGAAACGAGCGGAGCCTGGGGGGAAAACGAATGTTCAGTGTGCCTTGTCCTAAATTAATTCATTTAGGCCTAGAATTATTTAATGCTTTAGCTATTGAAAAATGGCAGATATACAAGCTCACAGTGCGGCACCGAGTGCAGCGCTGTGAGCTTGTAGATCTGCTATTTTTGAAAAATCACGATTTGTTTTTGCAAGTCTTTGAATATATCTATTTAAAAGCCAACATTTGTAACTCAAATATTTGCTTCTTGGTGGTCCCTGGAACAACATATTTTGAGATGGGGGTCCGTGGCCAAATACCTGTAATTTTGGGGTTCCTTGACATGAAAAAGTTTGAGAACAGCTGAAGGATTTAGAAGTCGGGTCAAATATTGGGTAAAAGGTATTCAAAGACTTGCACACATTTTCAAGATTTTTCAAAAATAGCTGATATACAAACTTGCAGCGTGGCACCGAGTTGTATATCTGCTATTTTTCAATAGTTAAAGCATAAAATAATGGTTAAAGTGGTTCAAATCTAACGCGTTTCAGGTATTTGAGGGTTAACCAGACGCTCACTGCAAAAAAAAACATAACATAACGAAACCTGCTGATGGTAGCCACTTCTGGATGAAGGGGGAGCGAGGATGCACCCCACAATCCCCCATGGGACCCCCCGCTGCCCTACTTGTATAGAGGTGACCCCCATGTGTTCTGCATTGCCCTCATATGCACCATTGTTATTTATGAGCTTGTTGTAACAGTGTCCTTTAGCAGCGAGGAGACTGTGGCCACCTGTTCCTAGCAGCATGCAGTAGATGTAGAGTACAGCACAGTGTGTGCTGCTGGGAAAGGTGAAGCTGCTTCAAGTGAGCCAAGCTAACCCTGCAAGGCCCAGCGTTGCTTTTTGGCAACATTTTTTAAATCATTTTTTTTTTAAATGTTATAATTAGTTTTCCTGTTTTTTTTTTCACATTAACATCACCATTAAATCCTATTGTTTAGTATTACAATGCCATTGGCCACGATATTTGCATATAAATACCCCCCACAGTGGCTGACATTCACACCTCCCAGAGAAGTTGAAATTCCAGCATCTGGACGAACAACATCTCACTTTTTAACTGAAGCTATTCCTCACTAAAACATAAGTAACATGCCTGTACTATTTTTTTTCGTGAACATTAGAATGTCTAGAACATGTACATATGTTATTATTGCAAAAAATATCCCCAAAATGCAAATTAGAGTATGATTTATGATTTATGATTTATCGCTATAAAACCTTACAAAAACATTATACATTTTTTAACATTACATTTTCCTGTGATTAGGACTCCTACAACACCATCTGATTTTTTATTTATTTTTTTGGCCAGTAGAAATTAATTCGGGTCTTGCAGGGCTAAGCTACTCTGCACAAAAAAAAAGAAAAAAAAGGCAACTTTCTAAAACTGGGCTGTGTGTGCTTTGTGGTCGGCCCTGATCCACATTGTGATGAATAATGTCCCGCAGGAATTAGGAATTCACTTAGTTTATATTCCAGCTTTCAGCATTGTCATTATTTATTTATTTGAAAATGTCAGCAGCACACTGTGCAAAAAGAAAAAAAGGAAAACAGAAAACACGTTTCTTTCTACTCAGACATGCATCTATACTTAGCCTATAAAAAGACACACAGATATACTATCAGCGCTATACAGCCACTATTATCGTCACTGTCGGGCAGAAACCTCGTATCTCCAAGTTTCAAATTGGTACGCTTTTTTCGTATCGTACAAGACTGTCGCACAAAACTAGTGAAAATAGCAGATCTACAAGCACACAACGCCTCGCGGTGCGAGGCGTAAATCATTTTTAAAATGATAAATGCAAATGAACGGTTTTGGACATGCATGGTTTCCACCCGACAACAACGTTATGAATTTAACTCGTACATGAACCAAAACCCGACCCGATGGTCTCTAACACATACAAATCACTTGGAGCAAAGGAAACCTTGTGGCTTGATCACGGTAACTTCCCGCTGATTCACATATTATTCCGTATTATAAAAGAAGGCAGATATTTAGGCCAGCAGTCAAGCAAGGAATTAAAGGTTTAATCAGAACCGAAGATGGTCATCTGGAGCTATTTTGTGATTAAATGCAGAGAGGATACACGTTGGCAATTTCCTTATTAAGCTCCGTTGTGCTGAATAAGGGCCCTTCGGGTTCATTATCTGTTCTTTAAAATTCATGACATTGAGGGGAGCGAACACAATGGCCCGCATGCAGCCAGCCAGCTGAGCAGCTCAACACTACTGGCTCCGTGCCAGCGTTGTTTTTGCCAGCAAATTTTGATTTAGGTTTAGTCATAGTCTTTTGAATAAAATGTCATTTAGTTTTAGTCATAATTTAGTCAACTGAAAAGTATTAGTTTTAGTCTAATTTTAGTCGTAAATATCATATTGATTTAGGCGACTAAATCTACAGTTGATTTAGTCAACTGAAATGTATTTTGGCAGGCCTTGATGGCATCGTAATGATTGATTTTACACTTGGTTGTGTGCTGAAAATAGCAGATCTACGAGCTCACAACGCGTCGCACTGCGACGCGTTGTGAGCTTGTAGATCTGCTATTTTCAGCATGCAACACCTGAGAGACATACAATGATTCTCTTCTCCACTAGTCCCTCCCTAAGGTTTTATTCTAGTTTTTATTTTGTTGCTGCCTTCAGGTATGGCATGGAAAGAGAGCATTCGCATTTCTTTCACCATGGCAAAAACTGCATTCATGGTCTGGAGAGGGCACTTTTTACACACAGGTAAAAGGGCAGGGGCTCAAGCCCCCTTTGATGTCTATATGTGCACATGCCTGGCATGGACTAGGCAAATGTGCTCCCTCCCTCTCTCTCTCTCTCTCTCTCTCTCTCTCTCTCTCTCACACGCACACATACGCTTGCACAAACAGTGCCACGGTATTTCGTAATACAGTATGCGAAAGGACTAAAGAAGAACAAACAGACATTGCGGTCAATGGACTCTGCGTGAACCTGTGCACCACTTCAAAGCATCAAGGTTGAGCAGAGGTCTCCACTTCCCATAATGAAGTGGAGACTCTTAATCCAGCATTAACGCCTGGCCCTCCCCGAGGGAGCGCCGCGAAATCCAGGAGGTGGAGAAAGGGTCTTCAATATGCGCACAGAGGCTCCTTCTCAGGGGTGTCGCACCAAATTCTGGGCCCTGGGTACAAGGATTCAATGCGGGCCCCACCGCACAATTATTTTGTGCTTTAACTATTGAAAAATAGCAGATGTAGATCTGCTATTTTTTTTTAATCGTGAAAATTTGTGCAAGTCTTTGAATATTTCATTTTTTTTTTTTTGAAAAATCTAAGTTTCTATGTCAGTGGTGCTCAAACATTTTCATGTGAAGGACCCCCAAAATGATATGTATTTGGCCACGGACCCCCATCTCAAAATATTTAGTTCTAGGGAACCCCCAGAATCAAAATTTGAGTTACAAATGTTCGCTTAAATAATACATATATTATTCAAAGATTTGCACACATTTTCACGACTTTTCAAAATAGCAGATCTACAAGCTCGCAGATTGTATATCTGCTATTTTTCAATAGCTAAAGTATAAAACAACGAAGGCCCCTCCACCTTGGACCCTAGTAAGTCAGTCCCACTCCCCCCCCCCCCCTCTTGTTACGCCCCTGCTCCTTCTCTATGTCTAGCTCTATTTTCTTCCTCCTCCCCCCTATTCTCTTTTCTCTCAAACGGCGATAAAGACACACCACAAAGGAGGCTTGAATGAAAGGGGGGTGTCAAACGGACTTCGATTTCTGATAGGAAACTTTCCGGATCAGCACGTATAGGGGTGGGGTTGGGTGGTGTATGGGGGGGGGGGGTCACGGCTCGGCTGCGGTCAAGGACACGACAGGGTGGGAGCATCGACCGCCCTCGTCTCTCTCTATCGGGCACCAAATGGGCCACAGCGTGACACAGACACCGGTGGATGCTGGAAGGCTGCTCTCATCTCCTGGGGATTCACGGCTCCCATAGGAGAGGAAAGTACGTGTGTGTGTGTGTGTGTGTGTGTGTGTGTGTGTGTGTGTGTGTGTGTGTGTGTGTGTGTGTGTGTGTGTGTGTGTGTGTGTGTGTGCAGGGACGTGCTGGCCATTGGGAAAAGCGGGACAACTCCCGAACGGCCGGTTCATTCCCGGCCGGTCCAGGCCGGCCATTAGGAAAAAATCACACCCGTGTGAACTGAGCGGTGGTTTTACCCCCCCCCCCCCCCCTGTTCTCCCCCCCACCCTTCCCCCCTGTGTGTGTGTGTGTGTGTGTGCGTGTGTGTGTGTGCCTGGCCTGGCCTGAAAACAGCGCCCCTCCCTTAACATGTGTGGTCAGAAAAGGTACTACACCAGGCTTGAGGCTACATACAGACATACAGACCCACCCACCCACAAACAAACATACCTACACACACGGCCACGCTATGGAGACGGTGTGACCACCGCTCAAAAAAATAAAAATAAAATGTCAGCCTTTGTTCCATTTTGGGGGCTGGGCGGCCAACAAAGTAAATTGTCACTGTCGGGCAGAAACCTCGTATCTCCAAGTTTCAAATGTATACATTTTTTCGCAAAGCAAAGCCCTGCTTCATCGTACAAGGCTGTCGCACAAAAGTAGTGAAAACAGAAGATCTACAAGCACACAACGCCTCGCAGTGCGAGGCGTTGTGTGCTTGTAGATCGGCTGTTTTCACTAGTTTAAATCATTTTTAAAATGGTTTTGGACATACAAGGTTTCCACCCGACAATGACGAAATATAACTCATGTAATTGGCCCACTGGCTTGTCACTTGTCATGATCTGAAATGGCATATCTTAGCAGCAGCTCTATAGAGAGAGATCTCTCTCTATAGCGCGCAATGAGGGCCTCTACAACTCTTTTTCCCGGGCTGAATCAAGGGCCCAGCATGTCCCTGTGTGTGTGTGCGCGCGTGCGCGTGTGCGTGCCGTGCGTGCGTGCATGCATGTGTGTGTATGGACATAACGTGAGCTAACACTCTTGACTAGGACAATTGCACACCTCAATTACCCACAGGCTACAAAACTTCCCGGTCTCTATTGCATGCTGGGATTTTCCCCCGGGGGCCACAGTCACACAGAGATGAGACGTCATCATCGGGAGAGGGAAGAATTGGAGAATATGTTCACCTTGGGCTCTTTATTTTAAATAAACATGAAGCCAGCCATGTTCACGTGAGGCTTCCTCGTGAGAGGAAGGCTTTCGTTGATTATGTCGGAATATTCAGCATGGAAAAAAAGATTGTTGAAAGCCTTTCCTTTGTGCCCAAGGAGTTCCTGGTTGTATCAAACACAGCCACACACAGCAACAGGGGGGCTTTGCTTGCACAAGCACACGTATACATACATATATATACAGTCAGTATGTTAAGTGGAGGAGTGTGCCGTACTGTTGTTGCCATTCTAAGACTAGCCATTAAACATGCATGAGAACAGTAAATGCTTGTTTCAGTGGGCTGCCTCCACTCAGGGGCGTCACAAGGGGGGGGAAGTGGGACTGAGTTACTAGGGCCCAAGGTGGGGGGGGCCCTAATTATTGTATACTTTAGCTATTGAAAAATAGCAGATACCGGTATACAAGCTCACAGCACGAGAGTGTTGCGCTGCAAGCTTGTAGATCTGCTATTTTTGAAAAGTCGTGAAAATGTGTGCAAATCTTTGAATATATGTTTTTTTTTTCAAGCGAACATTTGTAACTCAAATTTTGCTTCTGGGGGGTCCCTGGAACTAAATATTTTGAGATGGGAGTCAGTGGCCAAATACATATAATTTTGGGGGTCCTTCACATGAAAAAGTGACATAGAAACATAGAAACTGACATAGAAACAGGGAAATATTCAAAAAAGAATTCGCAGATATGCAAGCTCGCAGCTCGCACTCGGTGCCACGCTGTGAGCTTGTATATCTGCTATTTTTCGATAGTTAAAGCACAAAATAACGCATAATTCTAGTCAAGTTCCCAGTCTAAATGGGTTAAACCCCCTCACCCTATATGAAGAACATTCATGGGGGGCGCGCAGTGAATCCTTGTACCCAGGGCCCAGAATGTGGTGCGACGCCCCTGCCTCCCTCCACTCACTTGGTTCCAGTTAAGTTGTAGTGACAAGGAGTTAAAGGAGAGGCAAACAGCAGAGCCACCTGGGGAACAGTGTTGCGTGACTGTCTGTGGGATCTCTGTACTCTGTCAAGTACTTCACACTGAGCGGTGCCTCCATCGTCTCCACCGCACACGTTAACACTTCCACACACAATAGTACATGCAAACCCACTTAGCTTTCCTCCTCCTCCCCGTCTCTTCTTGTTCAGTCTCTCCCTTTCCCTGATTCCCTCTGCCCTTTTGTCTATACTGTAGCTCTCGCTCACACGGATACGCACAGGTAATGTGTGCATGTGTGAGTGAGTTCACACGACAATGCCCCAAACCGTTTCTGCTACTCTCTGATACTAACGATGTCAACACTTCACACATGCACACAGTATCAATAAGACTCCCTAATCGGGAGATAAGCGACCGTTATGTCGCATACACAAATTTAGAAGGCAATCGTAGCTAATCAGGAGGGAATATGGGAAATTGGACATATCCATGTTGATGACATGACTTTAGAGATACTGTGTACCGCTTTGCGTGATTTCAGGACAAAATCTGTAGGAGCAGTGTCCAAAAATGTGTTTTGCAAAAATCGGCCTGATGGTGGCGCTAGAAGAGGGCCATGTGAGAAATCAGGGCTGGAGGTTGTGATTTCCCATCCAAGGGGTGTGTGTGCAAACTTTGGCATTGTTAGGGCCAACGGTGGCAGAGATAAGAGTAGGGGCAAAAGTGTGACGTGACGTGACGTGACGTGGCGTGGCGTGACGTGACGTGGCGTGACGTGACGTGACGTGACGTGACGTGACGGATAGACGGACGGACATACAGACAGCCAGTGGAGCTTTTCATAGTAACTTGCGACATGACGGTCGCAACAAATGGCAAGAAAACCACTCCATTTCCATTGAAAGTCAGAATCCACCTAGGTAGATAAAAACGTTGAAGTCAGAGAAGGTCTTAAAAATAGCAAAAATAGCTGATCTACAAGCTCAATGTTCTGCAAATCCACTGGAAATATACTGTCTTGCCAATGGCCAAGACGTGTGAGGTTTTGAAATGGCACGTCTGTAGCAGTGCTACTTTAGTGATATGGGAACAATGTCTCTCTGCACCATGCTCCTCCCTGCAGCGTGCCAGTTCATATGAAGGTACTTAGTCTCTCTGCAGAGGCCATTTAGCAAGATTTATGTCCCACTATATGAGTCCAAATATGAATGCATCACATGGTATTGCCCATTCACTGTAATAAACTGGACGTCCTGGACTCTGTCTTATGTGATCTTCCAGTTGCACATTTTACCGATCTCGCCAGTCGCCATCTTTGGTGGCAGGGGTTCAGGGGCTGTGTGGGAGCTGTGAGGTTCCCGGTTCGAATCCTTGGCTGTGTCAAGTGTCCTTGAGGGAAACAATGAACTCCTAACTTTTTCCATTGAGCATGCTGGTATAGGCTTGCGTGGTTGCTCAAGTCAAGTCTATTATGTCCCAAACGCATGTTACAGCAAATGATAAAAAGCTCTAAAAAAACACAGTGAACATACACAAACAAGGACATGGACATAGACATGGTCACAAGTCCAGATAACAGTATAAGTGTAACAACAACCATTTCCTGCTTCCGTTATTGATAGCACGGATGGAGGTAGGGACAAATGAGAATTTGTACCTATTATTTTTTGTCACAGGGGCCTTTAACCATTGGCCGGAAGCGCATATAAAGAATTAAGGGGATGAGAGCTGTCCGCTTTAATAGATGATGCTTTCTTAAGCACCTGCTCATCATATACCGTATACTGTAAGACTCAGACAGCTGAATTTTCCCCCCACAATCTTGCTAGCACACCTAACAACCCCATTGCTTCTGCTGTGTGTGAATGTGTACCGCGTGGACCACATAATGTGCAATAGTCTTCAGCGGCTCCGCCATGGGGTGCAATGCATGAATAGGACTGTAATGTGCATTCGAGTGGTCGAAAAGACGAGAAAAAAACACTAGATAATAATGCAGTCCATTTCTAACTGTGCCTACAATATGCGTCAGCCTGCTCAGCCACTGTGTGCGTGTGACACCATATTCGCGAGCGTCTGCCTCTACAATAACACCACGGGCCTATTCGAGAGCGCAGACAGTTAAAGGGGTCAACATGATGTATAGTCGTGGTGCGTCCTCTTTATGAACACGCCGCATGGCCCACCCTACAGCCCCGGCTCTCCAGAGCATCCTCCCTTTACGAAGACTTGGCTCTGCCGCCGCTGAATGCCCCTGCACGGGCCTCCACCTGCAGTGTACCCGCTATGCCAGCCTGGCCCCCGGCAACCAGGCTGTGGGCGGTGAGCAGCGGGCAGCTCATAAATGAGTAATGGCAACCACATTAATACGTTTAGACCGAGTACACATTGTTGCGTATTATTATTTTATGCTTTAACTGTTGAAAAAAAAGCAGATATACAAGCTCACAGCGGCGAGTGCCGCGCTGCGAGCTTGTAGATCTGCTATTTTTGAAAAATCATGAAGATTTGTGCAAATCTTTGAATATATATATATTTTTAAAGGGAACATTTTGTAACTCAAATATTTGCTTCTGGGGGGGTCCCTGATACAATATTTTGAGATGGGGGTCCGTGGCCAAATACATATCATTTTGTGGGTCCTTCACATGAAAAGGTTTTGAGCACCGGCGACGTAGAAGCATATCTTTTTCAAAAAACCTTAGAAGGATTCAGAAGACACTTATAGA
This sequence comes from Nannobrachium achirus, assembly GCF_963921795.1. NCBI lineage: Eukaryota > Metazoa > Chordata > Actinopteri > Myctophiformes > Myctophidae > Nannobrachium > Nannobrachium achirus. Next base: position 63,383,023 of record NC_137815.1, on the reverse strand, counting down.
ATCGGGTCAAAATATTCAACAAATTGCACGAATCGCAGTGATTTTTCAAAAATAGCAGATCTACAAGCTCACAGCGCGGCACTCGGTGCCACGCTGTGATCTTGTATATCTGCTAACTGGCTCTGCTAACTGGCCCGATCTAACTGGCTTAACATTCCAAGGTAGGCCAGGCTAAGGGGAAGTGGGAGAGAGGTCCAGGCAGTGCAGCTCTCTCTCTCTCTCTCTCTCTCTCTCTCTCTCTCTGTCTTATAAAACTGTGGCTGATTAATGTTTGATTGGAGCCAGCCTTGCGGCCTCATTCCTCCGCTAGCAGTGAGCAGGGGGGGGCGGCCAAGCTGGAGAGTGCATGGGAGTCTGGGAGATGGAGGACTAGGAGGTGGAGGAGAGCGATGAGGTCAGTAACAGCGGGGTGAACGGAAAACAGTTTGCTTAGGCTGCCGTGAGGAGAGGTTGAGCCAAGCTTCTCCCAGTCCTAAATTGAAAACGATTAGGGGTACAGACCTGTCCAATCAATTACAAACTAAATGGTGTGCATTAGAAATATGGACGTTACGGGGGAGGATGAGGAGAGGCGCCGCAGGGTCTTTGTGGGTGAGCAAATGGTGTAATTATCCCGGGAAATGTCAATTTAACGGCCTTATTGCAGTGCACGGAACACCGGCATAACAATTCCACTTGCGTGTGTGTCGTGAATGCAAAAACATTATGTTTTTCGAGTTCTTTCCAGCGAGTTCTTTTAGAACGGATACACCAAATTGTCTCTAAAAACATTAACAGATGGCCTTGTGCAACGGGATTCAGATCAAGCAGGAGTCTATGCACGTTTGTCCATTTTGTCATTGAGAAAACCTTATTTTTATGTCACCCTTGGCGGATGGTGAACATGCACTTTTCAGATGGTGAGGGAGAAAAAAACGTATGTGACTGGAAAGTAGAGAAGAGTTTAGTTAGGCCCCATATACACGGAAGGCGATACACTGAGTCATTTCCAAAACGTTTCCAAAATGTTCACTGTACAGACGGAATCGTCGCAAGAAATGCAAGTGTCTACATGAATCCACTGGGAACGCAACAAAACTACTGAAAATGCTGTAGTACATATGCCCGGCCTGTGAGAGGCGCTGTAAAACTGCCACAAAGCACCAAAAGTCCACTTGTTGCTGACGGAGGTGTAGTGTGGAATCACCCAAATTCCTTTTGGTCTGGACGCCGCCTTAGTCAGAGTAAAAATATGACAGAAAAAATATGACACTTCCTCTTCATGCTTAACAGGAAAGAAATATGTGGAGTTGCTACTCTTTTCACTTTACAGAGTGTTCCTTCACATCCTGTATCTTCATGAAAAAGGACTATATTTGGTAACTGTAGTCCTGGAGCTGTTTCAATGCCTCAGCCCTCAAGCTCATACCCTGAGTTTCAGAAATGATTATGACTTATCACAGTTTGTGCACAGTAAGTGAATGTCCTATACTCGTGAAGCCAGGAATGTGAGGCTGGCTCTTATATCTGTATCTGGAACATCACACCAGAGTATAGATAATTTGAGAATAGAAAAGATTCAAAAAAGACCCAGCACCCAGAGGGATTTTCAGGAGACGTCGAGTACAGATTCAGAGCACTGCTATAGTATAAAATAAAGTTGTTGAGTGAGGAAACACAAACACATGCCAAGTCCACAAAGTTAGCCCAATTTTTGTCGTTGCAGCTCCACTGTACAGTACATGCCGATATGCAAATATTACCCCACTAAACAAACATATTTTGCTCTGCTGTGTTGTCTTTGAACTACTTTACAGGCGATTAAAGGGGAACTAGGCAAGTCTGTTTGTATACAAACACATTCCCCCCTCCCCCTCACCTCTATGACAGGCATCAAACAGGTAGTTGTCTTTGATGCTTTCATTGATAATAGAGATCACTAACGAGCACTTACACTTTTATGGCCCAATCAATTACCTCAGTGCACACCCCCTTTGAAGTTAAAACGGAGCAATTAAGAGCTCTGGGCAGCTCCCCCTGACAAAAACGTCCCTCCAAGGGATGAATGTCAACATAAACAGTGGAATAGAAGTGAAGGGGGATGTGTCTTTCTGAAAACAGAAACACCCCAGCACAATAATACAGTGACTGATAAAGGGAAATGACTGCAAAAAAAATTATATACATTTTTTATTAAAAATAGTCTTAAAGTTACCTAGTTTCCCTTTAAGTTCCTTTCTAAACTGCTCATCATCAACATCATTACAGATTCAAGATTACATTTGCTATATACTGCATGTACATTCTGACTGAACTATCCTAACTAGATGAAAATAGCAGTAATCATACACAAATATCATGTCTGTAGCAGTACATGGACACATTGAATTACAACTTAAAAGTTAATACCCAGCCAGTTTCATGAGTTTGCTGCCATCCAAAGTTTAAAATCGAACATGCCTGATCTTGGTAGATTGTGATTTAAGAAACACAGCTGCAGCTAATGGAGCAATTATTTACAGCACAAACTTTGAGACCGCATGCACATACCACACAGGTAGTGTCTAAATGATTCCCAAACCGGTTGTTTTGAGCAGCGCTAGTTTTTTTGTGTTCACTCAACAATAAGGCTTGTGAGGCGCAGCTGATTGTACCTGCCAAGCAAGCTAGTAGTGTCCACGCTAAGCAGCCAATGGCCTTGTGAGTGCTTCCTCCCCATGTCTCAGTCAATCACAGCAATTCGGGCCAGGGTGTTGAGGTTTGTCGCTTACACACAAAATAATGAGTACGCTATACTATATTTAAAGATGGAGAGTTTATACTGTAGTTCTAAACCTTCTTCCTACGCACTGGGACGCAAACTACAGACGAAAGTTTTATGAAATACAAGTGAGTGCCGTTACTGCCTTGACTTCTTTTCCATTGCCATAAGTCAGGGGTGGGTAGTCTGGGATCACTTCACTTTTCGGGGTTGTAACCGGTCTGGAGCGGAAACCACAACACGTCATGTTGTAGTACTCAAAGGATTACAATTTGCCGGAACTGTCAAACCGGATTCAGTTTTAACCCAAAATATTCCCCTGCGCTCAAGGACATACTTTTAGGGCGGAGTAGTTTTGCTTTTGAAAAATTTGTTTGGTATATGCATCTTTTAGTCCAACTGTTAGCGACTGGCAAGACTACACTAGGCTACACGAGCATTTTAATAGGGATTGGGGAAACAAACGGGGGAAACCAAATCAAAGCGACGCCGCTTCTTCTAGTGGTTTCCGCACTTTAGGCGGAAACCAAACGGCCTGTTGTGAACGAACACCAGGCTTTCCCCCAGCCTGGTAGGCGAGGTTAGGGGTGGGTAACTTTGATGATGGAGAGGGCCACTTTCCACACTCACTCCAGAGGACCACATTGCATATACACATTACATCAACATATTTTTGACTTTTTGTAAATTAATGTCCTACGTCATTCTATGTCACAGAAAAGTAGCACAAACAGCTGATCTACAAGCTCAAATGCACTGCAGTGCGACACATTTTGAGCTTGTAGATCTGGTGTTTTTGCTATTTTTAATTGGAATCCTGAATCATTTTATTGCTATATATATTATTTTTAAATGTAATCCTGAAAAGTAAATGTGTTTAGTTATACAGTACTTATGTTAAAACTTAAATACATTGGACATGAAAAATACAATCTCACAAACTAATTCAAACGCGTACCCTGCATGGAAGTTAATTTACTTAACAAATAACTCCAGGGGTCCAGCAGTTGCTCAATTGTCCAAAAAACATAATACAAAAATCAATAATGCTTCTGCCTCGCTAAGGTTAATGTTCCCTAAATAGTGGCCTGTAGCAGCACAGGGCCGTGATTAACTGTAGGCAAGTTTTATTTTTTGCGGTGGAGTCGCTGTCCATATGTGGCTATGTGTGTGTGTGTGTCTGGCTATGTCCGTATCATGGCAATACCTCTGCTGACCGCGCGCGCACATGTGCGCGCACGCGCGCGCGCGCGCGCGCGCACACACACACACACACACACACACACACACACACACACACACACACACACACACACACACACACAGCCTCCTCCGCTCACACGGGTGTGATTTGTTTTTTAGGGAGATGGATAGATAGATTGTGTTGCATACATCATACTGTACCAAAGCCTGGCAGACAAACAAACACAATTATTATAATGTGTTCCCCAAAATAACAAATTGAATTGCACATTATTGTAAGTTAAGTCAAGTTGATGTTTATTATCTCCACCAGGCCCAAATGGCCAGGAGGCAGAGATAATGTTTTTGCCCCTGTCCGATCTGTGTGTGTGTCAGGGGCTATGGCTACTTGGGGGTCCTCTGGAATGGAAACGTTTGGTATCTCTAGGGTTAGAACTCTGCTGCTGCAAGGGGGACTGACTCTGACAGTTTTAAGATATTTTCTAAAGTGTTTGTAAGTGCTGTAATAATAACGGATGGCAGTGAAACATGAACTCAGCAGGTTCTGACGGCTGGGACGTTGACATGCACTGCATGGAGTCAGCTCAGGCAATAATCGTATAGAAGTGACAGATTAGCTCTTACAGTATGGCACGAAGTGTGCGAGAAATTCATTCAACAGAGAAAAGCATGAACATTTTAATAAAAAAGCCAGCTGAAATTCGCTTGAAAGTGTGAAAGCAATCGTGTCTGCCTTTGATAAGCTGTGTGACTGTTGGGTAGCAAAAAATATGGGACATATAAAACTAAGAGGCTCTTTATGGTAAGGAACCTGGCCTCTGATCATGGTTCTCTATGGCACTGGTTCTCAACCTGTGGGTCGGAACCCCCAGGGGGGTCCCCACATTATTTTCGAGGGTCCCCAAATAATTAGCCTAATGTGAAACATTGTTTTCTCTCTCAACCGTAAACAAACCAACATAAAGTTTAAGTGTATAGAGAGGGTATCTGCGCATGTCTAAAGTGACAATTTAAGGACTTTTTAATACATCTAAAATGACAAATTAAACATTGGTCAAATTTTCAAATATTAGAGACTGAAATTGTGAAAATAGCCGATCTACATGCTCACAACGCCTCGCGTTGTGAGCATGTAGATCTGCTATTTTCACAATAGAACCGTGTTATACAAAATGTAATGCCTCAAATCTTAGTGCTCATCAGGATTGGGGGGGGTCCCCAGTTAAAATATGATTATTTTGGGGGTCGCGACCTGAAAAGGTTGAAGACCACCGCTCTATGGGCCATGTGACTGGCAGCTACCCCAGTATGCAACAGTTCCTCCCCTGATTCCAAGGAATTACGCACTTCCAAGGCGGCTTCTGCTCCACTGCGTTGCTCGCTCCATCGAGGAGGGAAGAAGAGGGGTAATAAAGAAACGGTTGGGCTTTTTGTTGAAGAAACGTTGTAATTTAACTGTTGGGAGTAGGCCTTTAAGAATGGTCTGAACGCTTTAATTTGTACAGGGATTTGCCTGGACCACCCAACATCTCCCTGGCTCATAATGCCATGGTACAGTGCTGCTCTGCCTCGTCGCCATGGGGGGAAGGAAGCCTGTGACCAGGGGTGTCACACCAAATTCTGGGCCCTGAGTACAAGCATTCACTACGGGGCCCCCCATGAATGCTTTAACTATTGAAAAATAACAGATATACAAGCTCACAGCGCGGCACCGAGTGCCGCGCTGCGAGCTTCTAGATCTGCTATTTTTGGAAAATCTTGAAAACTTAGTGCAAGTCTTTGAATATTTCAAATCCTTCTAAGGTTTTTTTTTTGAAAAACCCATGTTTCTATGTCAGTGGTGCTCTACCTTTTTCATGTCAAGGACCCCCAAAATGATATGTATTTGGGCACGGACCCCCATCTCAAAATATTTCGTTCCAGGGACCCCCCCAGAAGCAAAATTTGAGTTACAAATGTTCGCTTAAAAGATACATATATTCAAAGATTTGCACACATTTTAACAACTTTTCAAAAATAGCAGGACTCTCCACCTTGGGCCCTATAGTAACTCAGTCTCACTTTTCCCCCCTTGTGACGCCCCTGCCTGTGACTACCGACCAGAGCAGAAAGAAGATAAAAGAAAAGGGTTAGAAGGACATGAGTCTCCCTCTGTGTTAATGTGCAAGGAGGGCTAAACTCTTTCGGTCCAGAAGGCAAGACAGCATTGCAGTTGACCGTATTCACACGGCAGTCCTTTTAGCTCACGTCATATAGTTGGGCGGGTTTCCCATCCACCCAACTGTGACGTATGCACAAAATTGATGCTTTGTGACAATTGAGACAGTGTTAATTTTTTCCAGCTAATTTTGATTTAGTCTTAGTCTTTTGAATAGCACACCATTTAGTCTTAGTCCTGTCTTAGCCTTCTGAAATTGATTTAGTCTAGTCTAGTCTTAGTCGTCTAAATATCAAAATATTTTAGTCTTAGTCTTTTGTAGTAAGGGGAATGGTGTGAATCGTGAAATTACTACTGTATGGTGATATAAATGTGACCCTGCACCACAAGTACAGTACCTGGTTCAAACTGTGGTGGTATACTTTGCAGGGGAGCTCAAAAAGAAACATGTGATTTGGGCAAAAGTAAATTGTTGAACACAGCTTCAACATCAGATTCAAATACTTAATTCACCAAAAGTCAGAAGTGAAATCGTTTGTGGAAATATGAAAATTGATAAATATCAAGACAGGCTATTTCTTCCTGTCGTCCATTATTTCACAGATATTCCTGGACAACTGCCGATCCGACCGACTTCCCGCTAAGCACATCACTCCCTTGGGTCCTTGGCAGTACACACACCGTGATTGAAGTCGATCGGGCGGACGGTTCTCGAGATACACAAAGGAGACATTTTATACATAGACTGTTCTGAAACAAAAGGGAAGAGCAGCTGTTCATTGCAGCTGGATTGTTGTTAATTGAACTGACATTTTTTATTTTAATTGGCCCCCAGTCAGTGCTCATGTGTGATGTATTGCGATTAAGCATCAGTTAAACCCTAGAATAGACCCCTAGTATAGACGCCCAGGGGTGTAGTAAAAGGCTCCTTCACTTTTTCCCTCTACTCCTAATGTCTTTGCTGAAAATAGCCGGTCTACGAGGTGATCATGTAAAAAATGTTGACATTGCTTTCCTGCCAGGGACGTGCAGAAAATGTTAGAGAGGCAGGGGCTGACATTTCTTTTTGGTGAAAATATCGAAAATAGCAGACCTCCAAGCTCATAACGCGTCGCGCTTGGAGGTTGGTGTTTTTCGATGCTTGCTTTCTACACAGAGAGGGCAATTCTCTCAACACAAGATGTTGGTTCAAGTTCAGGAGAGTTTGGACAAGGCAATTCTCTTGAATGCTGCCTTCAGGTATGGCATGGAAAGAAGGCATTTGCATTTCTTTCACCATAGTAAAATCTGCATTCATGGTCTGGAGAGGGCACTTTTTTACAGACGGGTAAAAGGGCAGGGGCTCAAGCCCCCTTTGATGTCTATGTGTGCACCTGCCTGTTCCCTGCCTATCCACGAGTTTCCAACGCCCCATAGTGCATTGCGCAGACGTCTGCACCGAGCTTCCGCCGCCGATTTACAAGCTCACAACGGGTTGCATCTGCAACGCGACGTGAGCTTGTATGTCTGCTGTTAAACCCGGAAGTTTGGTCCCGATAGTCTCCAGTAAACTCCCGGGGAAACTTGTGGATAATGTCATGCCCAAAACAGGGACGCCAGGTTGAAAGTGGTTAAGCTCCTACTCCTAACACACTCTAGCAGCACATTACATCATCTGAACTGCACAAAGGTAACTCTACCTGGCGATTCAGTCCTAAATGTGGTGTACAGCATATGATTTTCCATGTTCTTTTGTACGCTGACACAAAGGCATGGCTCTCTGCTAGAGACCCTTTTCCTCAAAGCAGCTCCCTCTCATCTGAAGCACAAAAAGGTGATTTTTTTCTTCACCCAAAACTTCTTTCAGTCCTATTAGACACAAGTGACCCATCGGGGAAGGCTGAACTTGCAGCCATTAGGCATTGTCCTCAGTGCCGGGTTCTCTGCCATCCCGGTCCTTTGTATTTGAGGGTCGAGACACGGAAAAGTTCCTTCCTTCGCAGTGTTTCTTTCTCCCCAGAAATACTTTGAATTTTTCTACTACTACTCCTTGGCAATGGTGTTATCATCCATCCTCAATGGAACCGGTTTCCATGTCTTCGCATTGGTTTGAGAATGCCGTGCCGGGCTGAGAGCCTGACAGAGTGTCGAAGACGTTATAACATTTGGAAATGCAGAGGCTTAAATTGGGTAGAAAATAGGTGCTTCTTGCTGGAAGCAGGCTGCCAGTTTCACACTTATTTGTCTCCCTCTTTGTTGCTCTCCGTCCCCCCCTCCCTCGATCCCCCCTCCCCACCCAACTGCTCACAGGGGCGTCACAAGGGGGAGGGGGGAGTGGGACTGAGTTACTAGGGCCCAAGGTGGAGGGGCCTTAATTATTTTATACTTTAGCTATTGGAAAATATACAAGCTCGAGCTTGTAGATCTGCTATTTTTGAAAAGTCGTGAAAATGTGAATCTTTGAATATATGTATTTTTAAGCAAACATTTGTAACTCTGAAATGTTGCTTCTGGGGGGGGCCCTGGAACTAAACATTTTGAGATGGGGGTCCGTGGCCAAATACATATCATTTTGGGGGTCTTTCACATGAAAAAGTTTGAGCACCGCCGACATAGAAACCTTTTTTCAACATCAACAAAATGAAGATTTTTCAAAAAAAGCAGATCTACAAGCTCGCAGCGCGGCACTCGGTGCCGCGCTGTGAGCTTGTATATCTGCTATTTTTCGATAGTTAAAGCACAAAATAACGTGTAATAATGCGTTCCCAGTCTAAATGGATCAAACCCCCTCCCCCTATGAAGAACAATCATGGGGGGCCCCGCAGTGAATCCTTGTACCCATGGGCCCAGGATTTGGTGATGACACCCCTGCCAACTGCACATACTTCTGCACACACCATCTGCCATATAGGTCCTGTGTGACTTTACTTCAAGAGCTCTTAGTGGCTGTCTTCATCATCTGAAGATCCACTACAAGAAAACAGCTTTAATTGGTACTGAGGGGGGGAAAGAGAGGCAGAAGGATCCTCACACTTCACTGGGGTTTAGAAGCTGTCTGAAGGATCAAGAGTCACATCGCATGGAGCCTACATTACATCCTTGGCACAAGGATGTGCCAGATATCATTTTATACAGCCCTGTTTTCAACACAGCTGACACTAGCTGCGTTTCCATAAGCCTTTTCAAAAAAAGTGAAGCGGTGAACTTTTATTCTATGTGTTCTAGAGTTATGAACTCTGTGATCTATACATTCTTTATATTCTGAATGAATTAATGATTTTATCTGATGGGCCGAATTGTCATGTGAAGCTTGACCAATCCTCAAAGTATCCATTCATCAGACCGGGAGGGACACTACACACATACATACGGACGGACGGACGGACGGACGGACGGACGGACGGACGGACGGACGGACGGACGGGACAGGACAGATAAAGCCTATTCATTCTGAACTGAAATGGCCATATATGGACATGGGACACACATTTTGCTTTTTGAAAAAGCCTATTCATTCTGGACTGATATTCTGGACATACGGGACAGAAAAAACCTGTTCATTCTGGACTGGAGTGACCATATATGGACATGAGGTGACATACATTGTGTTTTTGAAAAAACCTGATTATTCTGGACTGAGATGACCATATATGGACATTAAACACACATTTTGTTTTTGAAAAAACCTGTTCATTCTGGACTTAAAATGACCATATATGGGCGTGGGACACACAAAGCCACTCATTGGAAGCGGTTTTCACCGCTTCAAAAATAGGAAGCGAATTGTCAGAAATTAGCCTGTTTCCATCCACTGTTGAAATGCGATTCTTGAAGAGACCTCTGCGTCTGGAAGGTGGCCGATCTGCAAGCTCACAACGCGTGGCGGATGCGAGGTGCTGTGAGCTTGTAGATCGTCCACTTTTGGCACGCAACACGGTGTGTCGACGAAGTGTTAGCCAGGATTTACTTGGGTGACGTGGCGGACGAGGCTTGCACTGCACAGTGCACACAACAGCGCCATAAAATAAACATCCGATGCAAGGTACAGTAGTAGGGAACACGGCGCCAACAAGTTAGTAGCTCCCTTCAGCTCCCTTCAGCCAAATCGATATCATGCAAGTTCAATGTATTTTAACTCATTAAAAGCCAACCCCGCGATGTCGCGGGAAAAGTAATAGAGTATCTATAGTGCCATCCACGCGATGTCGCGGGAAAAGTAATATATTACTGTAACGGCGAGTAAAAATACCTAGTACAATGGCCGACGCTCCGGAGACGAAATCCGCGCTGATTTGTCATCATCACGGCTCCACGAGCACACAATAGTCATCCCATAACATTGAGGTGGACGGGCCGCCTCATCTTTAATGTCCATTATCTCAAAACTACACTTTAGAAGCGAAGATGGAGGCAGATGCTCGCTTATAAAACACATGTATAAACGCTACGAGCCGATCCAGCATGGCTCCACATAAACAATGATCGGTTCAGTCGAAGGATCCGATGACGTCAGACCGGAAGTACTTCCGGTGGCCTTCAAAATAAGACAAAATAAGAGAACGGCCGTGAATGGGGGGGGGGTGGGAGGCACTCTGGATATTATAATCCGTTAATGTCTGAGGCTTTTAATGAGTTAATTCAAAACATATTCGCTTTAGTCACGTTTAGTGTTACCCTTTGCACTGATGCGCATTAATTTTTTTTGATAAAGCCTAAAAAGTTTATTCGAATTTTGAAGTGTTTCCATAAAAAAGATTCATGCGCAAAAGCCTTAATGCGCAAAAAATGGCTTTATTATGGAAACGCCACTACTGTCTCTGTTGAGTACTGTTAAAAAGAGCTCATGATGCACATGAAAGGTAAAACGTGAACAACATGCCCAAGGCCTGCTCATCAAGGATGGTTCTTGCATCGATGCAGATATACCCATGTCTGGCTTAAACAAACATCTGCCATTACCGGCCTTTGTCAACTTCTCTGATATACTGTATGAACCCAGAATTTGCCTTGTGCCCCCCCCCCCCCCCCACACACACACACACCCACACACACACACACTACACCCCCCCCCCCCCCCCCCTTCCCCTTCCCATCTCTTTGCACTGCCAGGGTTCCTTGGCGTGCGTGTTGCTTCAGAAGGGCTTTGAGACATTAGCTGCTGTTGTTGCAGTATAGCTTTGGAGACATTTCGCAGCCCATTAGTTGCTCTTTCAGCCCATACCAGAGTGAGAAAGAGAGACAGAGACACAGAGGGAGAGGGAGAGACACGCACGCGCGCACGCACGCACGCACGCACGCACGCACGCACGCACACACGCACACACGCACACACACACGCACACACGCACACACACACACACACACACACACACACACACACACACACACACACACACACACACACACAGAAGAGACACAGAGAGAGAGAGAGAGAGAGAGAGACAGACAGACAGACAGACAGACAGACAGACAGACAGACAGACAGACAGACAGACAGACAGAGAGAGAGACTCAGTGAGTAATAATAATAATAATAATAATGAGAATAATAATAATAATTTTATTCTCAAATGTGTCCTCTACAGTTACCCGTCCTAACTATTAGGAGGAGCAGTGGGTGCTATTAATACAGCACCCAGGGAGCAGTTTGCATTTAAGTATCTTTCAGGGACATTTCAACACACAGAGTGTGCAGACCAGGGAGGGGGTGAGTGTACAGTATCAGTTGCAGAGGTACAGTCATCAGAACATACGGTAGAGACCTTTCTAAACCTTTCTTTTATGCCCATATATGGAGTTCCCTGATGTCATCAATATTAATGATGCCCTGTTAGAGAGATCCCTGTGATGCCAGGGGGAACAAATCCCTTTTATGCCCATATAAGGAGATCCCTGATGTCCACGTCAATGTGGCGCGACCTCGCCCTCTAGGGCGAGGTCGCTTGGCGCCCTGAGGCGTCTTACTAGTACAATATAAATGATACAATTGGGGTGATTGTATTTAGTCTCCCTGCTCTTCTATTGAGACATTTAGATCGTGTCAAAGTTCTCACCTACAGTAGACACAGGATCTGACATGATGTTTTACCCGATGGTCAAGCTTCAATTTATCCCCTGAGCAAGCAGGCAGGCTCTATTAGCGCAGCGACCGCGGTTTTCCCAGTGAACCTAAGCACAACGGTGGGGGCCGATGGGCAAGGAGGGTCGCAAGCTTATGAGAAACAACTAAAATAAGACCTTAAATCTGGCGAAAACAGTTGCGTGCATTAGCGCAAGATGAGGATAAAGGAAATCATTAAATGGAAAACATTAAATTACCTTCTGAAAAGGCTTCTAAGCCTATACTAGCCTACTAGTAAAACTAGTGGAACCGCGATCTTGCCACACGTGAATAATTGTGGTTGTAATTAAACAATAACACAGACGATATAAATCCTTAGTCTAATAAAGGGGAAGAAGGGGTTATCATCATGGCCCCAAATAACTTTTAAATATCTTGCAATAGGCGACGAGTCTCTTACGAAATCGGCAAGAGTGCCTCTCAATACATTAAGCTATATTATAACCTCTCCATCATCGGCAATAGTCAGTGGTGCGTGATCCCCACACTCCCGCGCCCCCACCGTTGCGCTCAGGTTCACCGGGAAAACCACGGTCACATTAGCGCAATTGTAAAAATGTCAGCACTTAATGTGCAGAAAACCGGGTTCAAATACAGGGTAGAAGAGGAAAGGTACATAATTAATGTAGGCCCTATTAATTAAGTATAAAATATGATATCACTAACAATCATACAGTATATAAAATGAATGAAGTTATCTAACGAAAATTATGCTAATACAGAGGTACAATTATGCTGACACAACATTACATGTCAGGTCTCCATTACCGTGTTAAATTAGTAGTAAAAGCACTGGATTGTAATAATATAGAAATACAAGGACATGAATATGGTCCACCAGATTATACAGTAAGTGTAGTATCGTATAGATATGCTATGCTGTTCTACAAAATGCTACAGTATGATGCGTCTAATATAATATATTCTGAATTCTAATATTCTGAATTCCCATAGACTTTTTTCATATCGCGTCATATAAGAACTGTGTTCCAAACATAAACACATGATCTAAGCGGTTTGACTCATATTGGTATGAAGAATCAACTGATGGTGAGAAAACAAACGCTAATGTTACCTGTCGCCGAAGTAGTTACATTTTCGATAGAAACAGGCTTTATCAAATATGAGTGAATGACTATCATAAACCATACAGAGCCACCTCCCAGACAATATTGCGCAAACCGTTAGTTTATTTTTGGACCACAATGCTTATATGAGACGATTTTAAGAAGACCCAATGTTATTCTCCATAGAGAAATGACTCCCATGAACCGGGGGATGAGCGAGTCACGTCATGACTTCACTGCTCTATAGTCCCTGTTTGTCTTGTGAGCACCTAGCCTCCACACCGAGGAATGGCCTAAGGGGCGCGTGGGGGACAAACAAAGGGGGAAAAAAGGAATCGCTCTACAGTCAGAACAGCGTTTATAACATGGGTACATGCATGGCACGTTTTACTGTATGTGGATTTGCCAATTTTGCACTCTGGTTTGGTGGAGACAGAGTTAAGGTGGTTTCCAGTCCACCTGATGGGGCGGAACAATTTGCTCGGCTGGCAGAAAAACCATAATCAATCCACAGATTACAGATAAGGGCACTAAAACCAGCCAGCCGCAGCATTTTCTCTTATCGCAATTACACCTCGCCCTCCAGCCTCAGGTAGAGCCAATTAGGCCAGGAGAGACTAGAGAGACACTTCACATTGAGAAGGCCAATCAGGACCCACCAATGGGTCCCGCTAAAGCCGGGGGAAAATACAAGGAAGGGGACAAATATGGCCAGTTTTTATGTTGTTCTTTTTTTACACATTGTAAAATCTTTGCAATTTTTTACATTTATAGGGGCTGAGCCATCTATAAAGGGACTGTTTGTGTCTGTGGTTTAATCTCACCACTGGTCCGGTCAGCGCCACATTTCTTGTGCATGCACCAGTAGTTCTATACTACTGTGCTGTATGTAGTATGTCTATGTACTGTACTTATGAAGGCACATGCATGTGCACACAGATGAACACATGATGCAGAGTTGATGATATGCATTTTTGAAGGCGATAAGCAGCCTAATGGTTGGACAACCTGCATGAGGCTAGGGCTCCACCAAAAAGATGGCGGCGTGGCTGCGTCTGCAGTGGTCGGCAGTGGAGCATCCTTCATTGATTAAAACGGGAGCGTTCCCATTGTTGACGCTGACGCGGCGCTCGACGCAGCACTCGACGCGACGCTCGACGCGCCCAGTGGAGCCCTTAATGGCTCTGCACAAAGAGCCATGGGCGCAGAGACCTCACTATGACTGTGCCAACTTTAACTCTTTTTCAATCCTTTCATGACCTGTCTGTTTTTTCCCCTCTCAGACACCTTGGAATATCACTCACATTATATGACCATTCAGAGGCAAAGCAGAGAAAACGACGTGCTTTCAAAGGGGCTGGTTTAGCAAGACAGAGAGGAGGAGAAAATGAGGGGGAAATCTCTTCTGAATGAATGCAAAATCTGCATGCATTGTGACTTGTTATTCAGCCGCCTCTGTTCAACCTGAGTCGGATCAAAAGAGATGCAACCGCAAAAGCTTGCCAATGGAAGATTTATCATGTGATTTCTTTTGTGTGGCGGCGGGATTCTGTCTCCTCCAGCGGGCTATTATGGAGGTTTACCAGGCAGACAACACAAAAGGAAAGCTCAGAGTGCCTGAGAACAACCACAAGATCCTCTCATGCGATCCCATCACACCGTTTCAGACTTGACAAGTTCTCACCAAGTGGCTGCCATTCACAGCGCTATAGAGAGCATGTTCCGTGAGCTACTTTCTGGCTCCAGTGCCAAGCCTAAACTCTGATGATGAGTGAATGTGCCAGCCGCTGCGTACCACTGACACTATCTCTCAGCTGACATGTGCTATGTAGACACAGGTGCTCCGTGGCCTGCCAAACGGGCTCTGCAGGTGGACTGGATGTCCAGGCAGAGCTCACACACTCGCACAAATACATCGTCACTGTCAGGCAGAAACCTTGTATCTCCAAGTTTCAAATTTCCAAAAAAAAAATCTCGCAAAGTAAAGCATTGCTTCATCATATGGCCATCGCACAAAAGTTGTGAAAACAGCTGATCTACAAGCACACAACGCCTCGCAAAATCATTCAAAAATTATAAATACAAAACAAACGGTTTTGGACATACAAGGTTTCCACCGACAACGGCGACATGCAAAAATGACATGCATGTGCACATACGCACATATCCGTCTATCCGTCTGTCTTTCAATGTTACATGAGATACATAAAGTGGATCCTGTGTAAATATAGAGCTACGAAGTTTGACATCATTTACACATCCTACCTGGTTCACGTTTTTTTTCCCCCCATTCTGAATTCCCATAGACTTTTTCATATCGCGTCATATAAGAACTGTGTTCCAAACATGAACAAATGATCTCAGCGGTTTGACTCATATGGATATGAAGAATCAACTGATGTTGAGAAATGTTACTGTCGCCAAATGAGTTACATTTTCGCTAGAAACAGACTGTATCAAATATGAGTGACTGACTATCATAAACCATACAGAGCCACACGATTTTTAAGATGACTAAATGTTATTCTCCATAGAGAAATTACTTCTGTGAACCGGGGGATGAGCGAGGGACGTCATGACTTAGTTACTCAATAAGCCGAAAAGCTTACTAGGATCTCCTTTTAGTTGACCTTGTACCAGTGATTTGTACTGTCATGAAACTGTACTTTTTCCTATGCAACCTTCTGATAAATTCTTCAATCAATCAATACAGTAGGCATGTTTTCCTGTACTCCTCCAAAAGGATGAGTACAGGTTAAGGCGCCGGCTACACGGAGATGGATACCTATTTCTGAAAGTGACATTTTTTTATGCATTTGGGGCTTGCAGCCACGAAGCTGGATATTTCGGCTGCGAAGCTGGATATTTTTTAAACCGGATATATATAGTGGAGAGATTGAAAAATATCCGATTCACTGGATCCGTGTAGACAGGGAACCCGGATATCTATGAAGACTTTACTGTGTGTGTGCTTGTTAGACCTAGATATCTTTGTCATGTGGACCTAGATATTTTTCTATGTGGATATCTGAAAAAACTGGATATATGAAATATCCAGCTCCGTGTGGACCTAGATATTTTTCTATGTGGATATCTGAAAAACCGGGATATATGAAATATCCAGCTCTGTGTAGCCTATGCCTGGCAGTACCAAACAGCAGTGCAGAGGTGAGTCCAATTCCTAATTAATTGAAAAGAGAGCTTCTCCACAGCAGCTGCAACTCATCTGCCTCCAATTTAGACCACATGGAGGTGTGTGCAACTGAAACTGTAAAGGAGAGAGACGGCGAAAAAGATACTCCTCGTAGGAGACTATTGGAATCAAGAGGGGGTAAATTGACAAAGCAGGCTGAGGTGAAAGGCATGCGGGGAAAATATGCCAAATTCAAATTCAGATTGGCCACATGGGTCCATGCGGATGTTGCTTTGATAATTGCTCTCTCTTGATGTCTTCTCCTCGTTCCGACATTTGCCGTGACATGCAACGTGACGGAAGAGGGGAAACGGCTTCCTACCGATCCAAATGATGTTTGAGGCTCTGTGTCACACCCCTATACCCCAATTCCCCTGCACAGAATAATGCTTAATTTACACTCCCTCACGCGATGTTGCCGCATGCCAAAAAAATAGCAGATCGACAAGGTCTGCGAGTTTGTTGATCTGCTATTTTCGGGGCACGACGTCGAGGCGTGACAAAGACTAAATCAGGCTAAACAGCCGAGACATGGCTCCTTCCATATCTGCAGAAACAACTCAGCCATCGCCCTGGCCAAAAACAGTGGGCTCTAAATCAAGGGAGCGTGCAGCTGCAGTACTTACCACGTTCACTGGACAGGGTGGTATCTGTCAGAGAGAGAGATGAGAGAGAGAGAGAGAGAGAGAGAGAGAGAGAGAGAGAGAGAGAGAGAGAGTGTGTGTGAGAGAGAGAGAGAGAGAGAGAGAGAGAGAGAGAGAGAGAGAGAGAGAGAGAGAGAGAGAGAGAGAGAAAAGGCAGAGGGAGAGCAGAGGGGACAAAGGAAACAGAAAATAATTATTAGACACGCCGCTTTGTAGTAAAATAAATTACAAATGTCATTGCAACAGAGAATTCACTACAATACAATTAGGAAACAGAACAGATGCATTTTTAATATGGTAAAAGACTTTTTTTTTTTCATTTGTCAAGGGATAGAGACACACAGAGACGGTTAAAGATACTGGAGAAAATATATTGCAGCTCCTCCACGGACCCTTGTCTATTATCCAAGTAGCACAACCAGTGGTGTCGCACCAAATTCTGGGCCCTGGGTACAATGATTCACTGTGGGGCCCCTGTGCTTTAACTAGTGAAAAATAGCAGATATACAAGCTCACAGCACGGCACCGAGTGCCGCGCTGCGAGCTTGTAGATGTGCTATTTTTGAAAAATCGTGAAAATCTTTGAATATTTCAAATTCTTCTAAGGTGTTTTGAAAAATCTATGTTTCTATGTCAGTGGTGCTCAAACGTTTTCATGTGAAGGACCCCCAAAATGATATGTATTTGACCACGGACCTCCATCTCAAAATATTTAGTTCCAGGGACCCCCCAGAAGCAAATGTTTGCTTAAAAAATACATAATATATTCAAAGCTTTGCACACATTTTCACGACTTTTCAAGAATCCATCTATCTACAAAAATCTATCAATCTGCAAGCTCTCGGTGCCACGCTGTGTGCTTGTATATCTGCTATTTTTCAATAGCTAAAGTATAAAATAATTAGGGCCCATCCACCTTGGGCCCTAGTAACTCAGTCCCACTACCCCCCCCCCCCCCCCCCCCCCTTGTGACACCCCTGAGCACAACTGAAACTGAATTGAGTCAGATTTCCTTGTTATAGTTGTAGTCGTTGCCTCAAGCAATGGGATTCATCATCCTCTTCAAAAGCCATGCATGTTGTGATGCCTCCAGTAGATTGCTCTCGAGAACACTCAATGACGCATTGGTAAATTGCAGCAAATTGCATATAGGCACATTCCACATTGTGTATGATGATGCATAGTGCAGCCAGGGGCGTCACAAGGGGTAGGAAAGTGGGACTGAGTTACTGGGGCCCAAGGTGGAGGGGCCCTAATAACTTTATCTATTGAAAAATAGCAGATATACAAGCTCACAGCGCGGCACCGAGTGCCGCGCTGCGAGCTTGTAGATCTGCTATTTTTGAAAAATCGTGAAAATGTGTGAAAATCTTTGAATATATGTATTTTTTAAGCGAACATTTCTGACTCAAATTTTGCTTCTGGGGGTCCTTGGAACTAAATATTTTGAGATCGGGGTCCGTGGCCAAATACATATCATCTTGGGGGTACTTGACATAGGTTTCTTGCACACATTTTCACAATTTTTTAAAAATAGCAGATCTACAAGCTCACAGCGCTGCACTCGGTGCCGTGCTGTGAGCTTGTATATCTGCTATTTTTAAATAGTTAACATTCATGGGGGGCCCGCAGTGAATCCTTGTACCCAGGGCCCAGAATTTGGTGTGACGCCCCTGAGTGCAGCACACCACATTTACTCAAGTGGGAGTGTCACAGCTGGGTGACAGGAAGGAGAAGAGCCAACTGTGGATGCTCCCACCAGGGGCGTCACAATGGGGGGGGAAAGTGGGACTGAGTTACTAGGGCCCAAGGTGGAGGGGCCCTAATTATTTTATACTTTAGCTATTGAAAAATAGCAGATCTACAAGCTCGCAGCGCGGCACCGAGTGCCGCGCTGCGAGCTTGTAGATCTGCTATTTTTGAAAAGTCGTGAAAATGTGTGCAAATCTTTGAATATATCTATTTTGAACATTTTTTTTTTAATTTTTATCCCACGATTTTTGTAACCCATTTTTTTTCACCCGGTGCCAATTGCCTAAGCTGTGATCCTGGGCTCAACTCTCCCTCTGCCAACCTGGGGAGGGCCCCGAACTGAGCTCATGCTTCCTTCAATGCATGAGGAGTGAGCAGGCCACTTCTTATCACCTGACAGGGGGAGCTTCCCCGGTTGGACGAAGCACGTGGAAGGAACACGTTATTCCAACCAGTTCCATTCCCCTCCATCAGGCGCCCCGGCTGGCCAGGGGGAGGCTTTTATAGAGACCAGGATTACTGCATGTTTTTGTGAGGGTATCTACCCTAGGAGACACGGGGAGAACATGCAAACTCCACACAGAAAGGCCCTTTTGCCAACCCCACCTAGGGTGTGGGCACTGATGACGCGGCGGAGGGAACACGCCCCCAGCACCCACAGTGTCCCCCGGCGGGAATCGAACCCAGGACCTTCTAGCTGTGAGGCGACAGCACTACTGACTGCGCCACCGTGCCCCCTATTTTGAACATTTGTGACTCAAATTTTGCTTCTGGGGGGTCCCTGGAACTATATATTTTGAGATGGGGGTCAGTGGCCAAATACATATCATTTTGGGGGTCCTTCACATGAAAAGGTTTGAGCACCACTGACATAGAAACATAGGTTTTTTCAAACAAGCTTTGGATTTGAAATATTCAAAGACTGGAACAAAATGTTCACGATTTTTCAAAAATAGCAGATCTACAAGCTCGCAGCGCGGCACTCGGTGCCGCGCTGTGAGCTTGTATATCTGCTATTTTTCAATAGCTAAAGCACAAGATAATTGAAGTGAATCCTTGTACCCAGGGCCCAGAGTTTGGTGAGACACCCCTGGCTCCCACCTCCTGTTTCCCTGCCCTGACCCTCTAATGTCCTCTAACAAATTGCACACTGAGATCTGATGAGACGCCATCTCCCCAGTCGTCTCTTGCATTCGTTGCCTTCATTTTCATAGCAGGCATCCCAAAAGGGCTGGAACTGTGACACAAAAACGACCATGACCCTCCACCCCCACCCACCGTCGGTTCACCCCTTCCTCTCACCGATTTGACCCCTAAATTGCTGTTCAATCATGAAACAACAGTAAGAGTGACAGGTGTGTGGGTGGGCTGAATCTAAACAAGCATCCATAAGCCAGGATCTTGGGTATATCTCTGGGAGTCTGGTTTGTTTGCACTTTTGGATGTTGATGACCACGGTGGTCTTACACAGGTCCATGTCCATGGCTTAGTGCAGGGGTCTTCAACGTTTTCAGGCCAAGGACACCTTAGTTGAGATAGAGATGAAGCAGGGACCTCCACAACCTGTTCATAGATGATATGGTTTCATTGTTTGACAGCGCAATCATCAGTGGATTGAGTTTTCAGATATTTAACCACTTGAACCGTCAATACTTAATAAACTTGACCTTTCACTCTGTACTTAATCTGCTCTTTTTCCCCTCTACACCAAAGCAAAATTAGCCCATCTACAAGCTCACAACGCCTCGCAGCGAGGCGTTGTGAGCTTGTAGATGGGCTATTTTTGGCTAAAGTTCTCAGAAAATGGACGTTAGGGTTCAAGTGGTTAATATAAAAAAGGAGAAAAAAAAGAAACGTTTCTATCGCTCAAAGATTTGGAGGACCCCCTGTAGTAACTCTGAGGACCCCCTGTTAAAGACCCCTGGCCTAGCTAGTGTAACCCAGCAGGTCGTCCGTGTCCTGATCAGTGTCAGGCTTAGTGGCCCTATGAACTGTATTGTTCTTACATTTGTATTGCTGCTTTTGTCTTGGCCAGGTTTCCCTTTGTAAACAACATCCTGTATCTAAATAGTTTCAGTCTTCTTGCTTTAATATGTGTAGACGGTGAAATCTGGAGTCTTCATTTTACTCTACAAATGGTCCCATTTTGACACTGTTACTGCTATGGCTGAAAAACATTTTTTTACCTAGCTCTTATTGATTTCACTACAATTCTATATGCCTACAGTAGGTTTGGTAAATATTTGTTACATCTATTTTCCAGAAACCAGATTTATCCAATTCTCAATAATACAGTATTAGCAGCTTGTAATAATGACAATCTGGAATGTTATATTTATCCTGCTCTTTCATTCAAAGCTCTGGACGCTGGAAGTAAACAGCATCTCTACACTCTTTGGATGAAAGCATCCAACAAATCACTTTTTAATAAATTCCTCCATGTCTACGTATTTATTTATTTCAGGCTGTGGTGGTTGATATAATCAAAATGCATGAATGCCAGTGAGTCATGTCTCGATTTAAATGCAACCTCAAGTTCATCAGATATCGCTGCAACTTTTTGACTTGTTTACAAAACAGCGGGCAAAAGGCTGTCACATCAATATCTAAATGAGAGTTTTGCTCGAAGACAAGCAGACGGCTGTCTGCAGTCCTCCTCGCCATGTATATGAAGGCAGCCCCCCCCCCCCCCTTCCACCCCCTTCATCCATACAGAACTCCGCTCTGTGCATGTTCAATTATTCATGTCCCTCTGTCAAGGATGCAGCCTTTTCTAGCGCTCGCTGGCAGGGGCGTCACAAGGGGTAGGAAAGTGGGACTGAGTTACTGGGGGCCCAAGGTGGAGGGGCCCTAATAACTTTATCTATTGAAAAATAGCAGATATACAAGCTCCGCTGCGAGCTTGTATATCTGCTATTTTTGAAAAGTTGTGAAAATGTGTGAAAATCTTTGAATATATGTATTTTTTAAAGCGAACATTTCTAACTCAAATTTTGCTTCTGGGGGTCCCTGGAACTAAATATGTTGAGATCGGGGTCCGTGGCCAAATACATATCATCTTGACATAGGTTTCTTGCACACATTTTCACGATTTTTTCAAAAATAGCAGATATACAAGCTTGCAGCGCGGCACTCGGTGCCGCGCTGTGAGCTTGTATAATCTGCTATTTTTCAATAGTTAACATTCATGGGGGGCCCGCAGTGAATCCTTGTACCCAGGGCCCAGAATTTGGTGTGACGCCCCTGCTCGCTGGTATCCCCCGCGCAAATTGGCAGGCAGGCTCATATTTGGCATATGGTAGCCTATAGTGCAACGCTCTGTTTCTATCTCCGTTCAGATGGCCTGCTGGCAGTCCCCGGGAGCAGGTTGGACTCAGCACAAACACGGGCGCACGCACACAAACACGTATACAGTACACGCACTTACAGTACTGTAACTGTGCACACGCAGCAATGATGCACCCTGCCTTTCTGTTTAGTTGGACTCCCCACAGGGCTATTGTACTGGGCATACTTTCAAGCATCAGGCTAGCAGGTTCCATTGGTCGTAACAATAGTGTAACTCCCAAATTAACCAGCCACAACATTCAGCCAGGGAGATAATATCTGACAGTGGAATGTTTCTTTGAGTGTTTAAAGAGGCGGTGCCACCGTTTTCTGGTTTTCATGTGTCTAGGAGGTTGACAGTATACTTCATTAGACCCCCTGGTGTGGTTGTTATGAGCAATTATGTATTCCCTTTGTATTTGGGGTTTCTTCCTGGAGGCTGACACCTTGTGGGTCAAAAGTGCTGATCCAAAAACACAGATAAAATGGCACTTCATCTTTAAGCCTGATTTGTACCTCCCCATACTGAAAATAGCACATCTACAAGCTCACAATGCATGGACCGGCTATTTTCGGCATGCACAGCAACAGCGTATATATAATTAATTACGCATTTGCTGTTAGTTGCATTTCTGTCATCGAATCACTGTGCGCATTTTGAAGCACTTGAAGACTTGACTCTGTTTTGACCACTCTTTCAATGCCAATGCCTGAGTCGATCCCCATCTCAATCCAACACGGAAACTCATTCAAAATATCTTTTAAGCTTTTGTTTTTCAGTTGTTATCTGCCATCTATACTACTTTAAGAGAGACATACAGTATACAGACGGAAACAGAAGCCGTTTTTCACAGTAGCAACACCACACGAAACTTGACAATTCTGCCAGACATGCCAAGTCATAATACTGTACATCTAGAAACCTGGTGTAAACTATTTCATCACATACGCTGCTACGAGTCCACTGCTTTCCGAGTAACAAACGGATAATTAAGATACAGAGGACTTTACTGTGTATCAGCCTTGTGTGGCTATTCTGGCTAATCTTTGACAACATTAAAATGGTACTCAAACTAAATCCCATAATAAGGCTAATACATATCACCTGGAATTCTTACTTTTCTTTCAACACGACACAGCTACATTTGGCCGCATGAAGCAATATCTAGAAAAGGCTAACATTAGGGCTGTCACGATTATGACATTTTACATGGCGATTAATTGTCACCCAAATAATTGCGATTAACGATTTAATTAGCCAGTAGCTATGCCCCTCCCAAAAAGCGTTTGTCCAATGCTAGCTTAGAATAACTTCCTGCTTGCCAAGGTTTGCCTTGGCAACAGCCTTGGCAAGCTGCCAGTTGCTAAGCTAGCATTGGACAAAAGCTTTTAGGGGAGGGGCATAGCTACTGGCTAATTGTGTTTTTGTCATAGACAATTACATTTCTGTTTGGCTTGTAGGCTTTGAAGTTGCACATGGCAGATATGACACATAACCTAAATATACAAAGAAATGAAGGACATATTTGACAACTTTGCACTTTAAAAAGAACATTGATAGTGGAAATAGCCGATCTACAAGCTCACAACTTTTTTTAAATGTTTGAACATATATAAACATTTTTCAACATGTAAACGATCATGACGATTATCACAAAATAATTGCGATTGTCTAGAATAATTGCGATTGTGTAAAATAATTGCGATTAGACGTAGATGTAATAATTGTGACAGCCCTAGAGCTAAAATTATGGACCCTATTACTGTTTAATGTGAAATATAAATAAATAAAAAACATTCGACATCGAGTAGATCAAAGGGCAACAGAATGATTCTCCTATGAATGACTAACTGAATTCAACATTTTAGAACATCCTGGCTTTTTAATACATCCTGGCAAATTGATTTTACACATTTATAAAGGTTCTCTGCGAAGCACCGAATAACTGCTGTGAAAAGAATCAGTCACACAGGAAGAGATGATGCATGCTCCCACTCATTACCACCCCGAGGAAAAGGTCACATTTACTCATTTCCTTCATCACTTTCACAGCAACACCTACGGTACTGTACTGTGTGCAGCTGTAGAGAATGTTAAATTGCATCGGCAGTTAGATCGTTGCACACTCCAGACACACACACACGTATTATATAGCCTATACTGTATATCGTCGTGGAAACCTTGTATGTCCAAGACCATTCGTCTTGTATCTATCATTTAAAAAATGAACTAAACTAGTGAAAATAGCAGATCTACAAGCACACAACGCCTCGCACAAAGCTGTTTTCACTAGCTTTGTGCAACGGTCTTGTATGATGAAGCAGGGCTTTACTTTGCAAAAGAATTACAAATTTGAAACTTGGAGATACAAGGTTTCTGCCCAACAGTGACGATATATACTGTGTGTGTGTGTGTGTGTATATATATATATATATATATATATATATATATATATATAGAGAGAGAGAGAGAGAGAGAGAGAGAGAGAGAGAGAGAGAGAGAGAGGAGAGAGAGAGAGAGAGAGAGAGAGAGAGAGAGAGAGAGAGAGAGAGAGAGAGAGAGAGAGAGAAAGAGAGAGAGAGAGAGAGAGAGAGAGAGAGAGAGAGAGAGAGAGAGAGAGAGAGAGAGGGGGGGCAAGCAAATAAGGGACAGGACAACGTGTTGCGATGTGACATGTTGTGAGCCCAGGGGATCGTCTATAAACGCAATCCACCGTACAACAAGTAGATAGGACTTAAGTGATTCATATTAGTGCAGCAAATGCATGCACTAATATTACATTACATTACACACAAGACACACATTATGAAAAGGGAATGGTTCAGCATACTGTATATATCTTCTGTCCAGAACCAGTTAATGGAACTCCAACTATCCATTATTTTCGTAGCGATTATTCTGACGATAACTTTTTCAACCAATCAAATAACCAAAAAGAGACGTTTTTTGTTTTTTTGATTCATTTTTATCCCACGATTTTGTAATCCATTTTTCACCTGTAATCCTGGACGCTACACTCCCTCTGTCAACCTGGGGAGACAACAGACTCATGAGTCCAAGTCGCTTCTTTTCACCTGACGGGGGGGCTTCCCCGGTTGGACGTAGCGCGTGGAAGGAACACGTTATTCCAACCAGTTCCTTTCCCCTCCATCAGGCTGGCCAGGGGGAGGCAGTGTTGAGACCAGGATTACTGCCATGTTTTTTGTGAGGGTACCTACCCTAGGAGACACGCGGAGAACTTGTGAGGCGACAGCACTACCGACTGCGCCACGTGCCAGCTAAAAAGCGACATTCTTTATTGTGTATTTTTTGGAGCGGTGAAAGCGCTCCCAATGAACAGGTATATCCGTGGGTATGTGGCTGGCTGGGTGGCTGGCTGGCCCTGTCCGTAGCCTGGGCAATACCTTGAGTGGCCACACACAACACACTAGTTAAAGGAGGGGCGCTGTTTTGTGCAGGCCAGGCACACTCACCACTCACTCACAGGCACAGTTTACACTCACTCACTCACTCACATAGGGTACAGCTGCTCAAATTCACCGCTCCACTTCGAACCGAGGTTTGATTTTTATGACTATCATGACACGTTGTAGATTGGCCATTTTCACTCTTTTTGAAAATGTTACACCCAACGCCCCAAAATAGGGATAACATATTAATAAATAATTTTATTAAATTAACAACTATCGTTTTATTTTTTCATAAATGATTCAATCGATTAGTTTGAAACTGTTGCACCCCTAGCTCTGCAGTCAGCTTCTTCTCTCCAAAAGACGGAGAGAATCCCACTGAGAATAAACATGGACTGAGTATTCTGTAGTGGTGTCAGCATACAGTAAATCACAGCCATCATAAATATTATGTAAAGTTGCACAAAGGATGCGTACAAGTTTGTGCATGCAGATGTGTCTGATGCCAAACTCCCTCGTTGCCATTGTTCGTAAGCAGAGGATGTCTTCCACCTAATAAATAATACATTTAAGAGTCTAATCAAATTGTACAAATGAATATGTCGAGAAAACAATTAATCAAAGAGCAAACGTGTATTTACAAACATAACACTGGCACAAACAATCAATTATTCATAAAGTGAATGCCGGGTAAGTGGGCTTCTTCCCGGGCGAGATGCTGCCATAATTGGAGTGGGACTACAGGAGAGCCCGGCTGGTGTTTGTGTGTGTGTGTGTGTGTGTGTGTGTGTGTGTGTGTGTGTGTGTGTGTGTGTGTGTGTGTGTGTGTGTGTGTATGTGTGTGTCGGGGCGGGGGGAGGGGCATATCTGTACACTCCTGTGTGCATACACGCGTCTCCCCATGCTACCAACTTCCCCCCGAACACGACAAGAGCAGGCAGAGAGTTGGCTCATTACTGCCTAATGAGTTGTCTGATTAGTGTTGAATATGAAAGCCTTATTGTCGAGTGCTGTATGTTTATTTTGATTAATTATTGTACTAAAGTCGCTGAACGGAAGCACGATGACGTGGAGCATTAACATCCCGCAGTAACAGGGCCCTTGCGGATGGTGCGTCGGCGTATTGGAGCACGGCAGAGGCCCGTGTGCAAAGCGTGAACCGACAGCCTTGTCGTCCCGTGCAGGTGTTGGAGTGTTGCGAGATGCGTCTCTGTTTACGATGTATTCCCTGCTCCCAACATGTCGTCTAGCCACTCAACCTCATTGACCCTCCGTCCTTCTGTAACGCCTCAATGTCTATAGTCCGACTCCATATATAGCTGTTGTCACATTGCTGACATTGTGACATCACGTTGTTGTGACATCACCTCATCAAAGAGGCAAACCCTGGATCCGTGACGGGGACTGCCCATAAGGCCGAAGGTTCATTAGTCCGAAGGTTTATTAGTCCAAATTTAGTTAGGGTTACTGAGGTTAAGGTTAGGGTTAGGGTTCGAGTTAGGCATAGTATTCTTAACAAATTCGGAATAATGAACCTTCGGACTAATGAACCGTGACATCACATTGTGACATCACATTCCGTCCCCTTGTATGCCCATTTATGGAAATCCCTGATGTACTGTTGTAAAAAACAACATTTTTCAGTAGATCCAATATGCCAATATGCCCATAAAAGGGGACAAGGACTGGGAGACAGATACGGACACGCACGGACACATGTCTGGGGTCTCACAGCACACAGTTGGTTCTACAGACAGGGATCTCCATATGTGGGCATAACAGGGATTGTATGTGTGATGTCAGACGTCATAGACCTCATAGGACTTTCACATAACGAGTAACCGAGTAAGCATGTCTGGGGTCTCACACACAGCACACGGTTGGTTCTACACATCTACAGACTCCAACTTTTGCACACGGATTGCTCAGATTTTTGCCTATGTTCTTAGCTGCTTCACCTAACGTTACTGTACTTGCACAATGTACAGTTGTATGAAACAGCATTTTTTTTGTAGAACCACCGATCCAACCAATATGCCCATATCTCCACATACATGGATCTCCACAGCATATGGATATCAGGGATCTCCATATATGGGTAACTGGTCCGATATATATTAATAATGAATTCCGTCCTGTGCGAATTCCGTCCTGCGCGACCTCGCCTTCTGCGTGACCTCGCTTTTCGCCCTTAGGCGTCTTATACTGGTTATCATTATTTCACAAAGATTTGGCAGCCCCGCAGCAGTAACTCTGAGGACGCCCGAGGGGTTCCGGACTCCCTGTTGAAGACCCCCTCACTGGTCACTCTGCCTGTCTCTCATTGTCTCACTCTCTCCCCAGAGCCCCATCATCAGCACTCTCTCTCTCTCTCTCTCTCTCTCTCTCTCTCTGCTATACTGTCCTTGTGTAGAATGGTATGTACTGCAGGCATGTGCACACATAGACCCTTTTATTCGTCTGTAAAAAGTGCCCTCTCCAGACCATGAATGCAGTTTTTACTATGGTGAAAGAAATGGAAATGCCCCTCTTTCCATGCCATACCTGAAGGCAGCATTCAAGAGAATTGCCTTGACCAAACTCTCCTGAACTCGAATGCAGCATCTTATGTTGAAAGAATTGCCCTCTCTGTGTAGAAATCCATGTCATTACGCCACATCTCCAGTATTGACTTGATTATGCTTAGTTCAGTGTGGTATCAAGCACCGAAAATAGCCGACCTCCAAGCTCACAACGCGTCACGCTGCGACGCGCTGTGAGCTTTTAGAAATTTCAGCCCTTGCCTCTCTAACATTCTCTGCACGTCCCTGATGTACTGTATGTGTGTGAGAGAAGGGGTTACATTGCCTGCTCTGTTGCTCTGTGCACACTTCAAATCAGAGATAATGGGGTACTTCAAGGAGGGTGGGGGGGGCACTCGAGGGGAGCCACTCTTATAGGCACCCAACTGCCAATATAATCACCAAAGGCCACTTCACTGAAGCGCTCAGCACTGCCTCCACATACTCTCTCTATACTATGAAGCTGCTCTTGTAATGTATAGGCTTCATGACGCAGTGTGTAATAACCTTGCTCCCATGGCTTCCTCGTACGAGAAAGAAAGCCTGGAACAACATCTTTGATTGCCGTGTCAATAATACCAGTTTTCCTTTCCCGGCATGGATGAGAGGAAAATCTATACGTATATTTAGACTTATAAAGTAATATGTTTAGATGGAAAACACATGATGATCTAATGACATCTTGAAGAACCTTTGCCAAAAGAACTTTCTGTACATTTCTGGCTTTTTAATTGCAGCGCTGGGTGTATAGATTCCACTTCTATGCAAATTGGTGCAGTTACAGGGAGCCAAACTCCAACTCTCTCTCTCTCTCTCTGTGTCTCTCATGCACATGCACACTACGTGCGTGTGTATGTGTGTGCGCATGAGATGGAGAGAGTGGGAGAGAGACAGATTGGTCTCTCAATCCATATACAAACATGACATTTAAGGCTGCATTTTGGCTATATTCATTTTGGATTTGCGTTGGTGGACGTCACCACTCTAAATCCTGTCAAACAGGCTAAAGACTGACGCAAGACGGCTTGGACTGAGTCGAATGTGTTGAATGTGCACGGTTATCAAGACTAATTTGTAGTTCCGGTGCAGCCTCGCAACCTCACTCACTCACTGAACGAATTAATGTATTGTTATCATTATTATTTTCTTTGGTGAGAAAAGGAAAGAGCACATCAGCACTTCCACAACAATATCACAGGAGGATAAAAACACAATAAAAGCCTGAAGGCTTATTTCCATTGTGGTCCACTCAATCACTCACTTTCACATTCACATCCTCACACACACACACACACACACACACACACACACACACACACACACACACACACACACACACACACACACACACACACACACACACACACACACACACACACACACATACAGCATCACAGCAAATTCCTTGTCACAGCTACTGTTTCTGAGAGGGGGGAAAAAACCCACTAAACAGATTGTGAGGCTAATTCAATTTTCCCCAGAGATGCTAAGTTCCAAATGTTCTCCATCAGCGAGCCAATCAGCGGCTGATCCAGTGATTTCCCCAGCTGGGCGTCTGCTAAGACAGCAAGCCAGAGAAGTTACGGTGGGGTATACATTTTGGCACTAATTTAATGCATTCACATGGGTAGTGGCTACTTAGCAACTAGCTGTACAGGCTAAACAATATTGTCTCGTCCTTTAGTTGGGAGCGTGTCGATATTGCGACATAACATTTGTGCGACGTTCCATTTGTTCGACGTGGGTGAATGTTAACCTGGTGAATGTTAACCACTATGTAGTCTGCGTAGCCAGACAACTATTCCACAATCTCCG
This sequence comes from Nannobrachium achirus, assembly GCF_963921795.1. Lineage (NCBI taxonomy): Eukaryota > Metazoa > Chordata > Actinopteri > Myctophiformes > Myctophidae > Nannobrachium > Nannobrachium achirus. Next base: position 63,353,052 of record NC_137815.1, on the reverse strand, counting down.
AAGACTATATAGAGTCTGGAACGGCAGCTCCCGAACGGCGAGTATTGGAAGTTGCCACTGTTGCACTGAACTGTAGTCCCATTGGAAACATAACAGAAACACACTAGCATAGACAGAGTCATTCAAGCGGCATATTCTTGTTATGCGTGTATAGTTTAAGAAAACGTTAGAAAACATCATGGAAGTAACACCAGCAACACCAGAGAAAGACAAAATAACACCCCAAAAGATATTGAAAGGAGACATAACGCTTCCAGTAGGACATGTTATTGCTACTGCACCAAGGGAGCGGGTGCGTCTCAGCCGCTTTATCTCGCAATCATCGTTAGTATTTCCGTCTCCCAGACTGTATGCCGGGAGCATTTGCAAATCGCGTTAGGCAACAGTCTGGCCACGCGAGACTAACCACTATGCCTAAACCTAACGCAAACCCTAACCTCAGTAAAACTATGCCTAAACATAACCCTAACCCAAACCTTTAGTTGAAATAATGACACGTAGCAATAGCGAGATTTCTCCCCTTTAGTTGCTCTTCCTGTTGCACTTAATTCTCCTTAGTTAAAACACCATTGTACACTTTCTGTGTTTCCAATTTAGTAACTCACTCATAATGTACAGTAGTTGTCGCCATCTTGACATTTTTATCCCTTAACATTGATACAATTAAAATACATAGGCTATTAAGACCAGACAGAAAACATTTCTAGCCCAGTAATGTTTTGCACCTGCTATAAGTCTTATACGTAATGTTTTTGTTTAGTTTTTGCATATGTGAATGCAATAGTACCACTGAAAACATTGTGGTACTGTGTACACTGTAAATGTAATGTTGGTCAAATGTTTTCCTTGGAGTCCTGAGGGAACTGCATTTGTTGGCATACCATAAACCATCGTCTCTCATAACTTTGTTGTTGATTTAATACATTCCTGTAGGGGTGTGGCCAGAAATCATGTAATAAGAACCTCTGAGATGTTGTGGAGTAGAAGTATAGAAGTAGAGGTATCAAGTAAAAATATAGCTGCAAGCAGCGATAAAGTGGCCAAGGCAAAAGCATCAAGGGAAAGCAAAGAAGACATCAAAGAGAAACTAGAAGCAGTGTTCTTCCGAACAGGTCAGGTGTTTTTTTTGGCCCACTGGTGACTCTATAACAGGCCAATGTGAGAAGGGTGGCATCTGTTCCTTGGCCTAGTGGGAATGTGTGTGCAAAATCTCACACACATAGCAGGCTGCGTTTGAGACAATTTGTTCAAAAAGGAGCAATCCTGCAAACCTTGGAATTCAATTTTAGCCAATTAGATAGAATATGATATCGGACAAATCCGTCATGATCACATCACTGTAGAGATACTGTGTACTGATTTGTGTGATTTTCTGTCTATAGCTGCAGAGCGAGATGAACAAATCTCAGTGAGAGTTGCAAGGGCCCCATAGCCTAGTGCAGTGTTTGTTATTTTTGCCTTTTTCTTGAGTTTTGCCTTTTGTTCCCGTTCCCGAGTTCTTCATTTTTAGATTTTTGGCAAAGTTTATTTTTGCCATTTTTGAATTTTGGGTTTCACTGTACAACTGCATGGTGGGGGCTGGATAAATAAAAATCTTAACGAGACACAAAATGCTTATTATAAGCAGACATGGCAACCCAGAACCCAATTACTGACACTTTAATGCAAGGACAACAGGAAATCAAATGATGTTTTTCAGGACAGCTTTTTCAGCCCCCGCCTTTTTCAGGATATGAACAGGATAACAGGGGCGGTGCCAGGAATAACATGAATATATAGAGATAAATAGTAATACTGAATAAAAGTACGAAGGTATTGGCATCAACTTGAATTCTTTTGAAAATAGCAGATCTACAAGCTCACAATGCAATGCAACGCATGAGCATTTACTGGAGTAGCCTAGAAGTAAGACTATACAAGTGAAGTATAAAATACCTCAAAATTATACTAAGGATAGTATTTGAGTAAATGTACTCAGTTACTTTTACACCCCTGGCATTGTAGACCCAGATGCTTGTGAAACATGATAAAGAAATAGTCATGCAATAGTATGAATTTCAGTTTATTTACACAAAGGATTTGCAATTGCAAAATATTTGGCAGCATTATTTTCTGTAAGTGGCTAGCAGAGTCAGACTTAACTAAACTTAAATTGTTTTTATTGAAAAACGTTGAGGGGAAGGCGGCTGGGGGTCAAAACTTGGAACTTTAGGCGCTCACATGGGGCTGCCGTCCTGTGGGCAGAGCAGACTATGGATTCCAATTGGGGGGTGTTGGAACCCAGCCAGCCTAGGTGGGGGAGGGAGAGAGAAATGAGGTGAGCTTCAGAATAATTACAGTTGAGCCACAAGTTAGAGAAGAGGTGTTCAATCTGCCCGTTCCACACAATTCAGAATAATGAACCCACTTACACTGCCGTTCTTTGGCTTCAATGAAGCAATCTGGGAGCTGGTACTGATTGTCAGCTGATTGTCAGATGGGCTTCAGGTGTGAGGCTGAGCTTCCCCTGCATGGTTTGAAACAATAAACGAATAAATGAATGCACTCAAACATCATTACTTTATAAAGAAACTCAAAGTCATTACTTCAAAATCAAATCAAACTAGGAATGAGTGTCACTGCGGCTGCTTTTTCCTACCCATAACCATAGGTCAGACAGGATTGTGTCAGTCTTTCTGCAGGCTCGCCATCTTTCAGATTCAGTTCTAGGCAATAAACCTGGCCTGGATCAAAGAAAAAGGCCAAATGAATAGAAAAACAACAAATTCAAATAATCTGCTGCACTACAGGCTTGAAACAAAATAATTCCATTAATCTCCCCAACTAGGCATTGGCATTAAACTCAAAATACATCAATTCAATAATCAACGTTGCAGCTAACATACAAGCATTACATTCCAAAAGAAATCGTTTAACATTTAGATACCAAAACCAAAAACAACATAACATTTCAGAGCACATGGTCAGCTTACCAAGTGACACATTGTTCCTCCATCATACACAGCCAGTGTATCGAGTGGATCAGGTAGGTATGTTCAGGTGAGGTAAATCTAAAAGACAAATTATAGTATGGGTAAGTATAATGAATGAAACTGTTAGAAATTGGAATAGTTGTTGGAATAATGAACAGTGTACAGACCTGCAGCTGCTGCATAATGTAGCAGTGAGTAGCAGCAACCACCAGCACCATGCGGCTTCAAACAATCTGAGAGGGGGGGAGTGGCCTCAACTCAACCACTATTTATACCCTTGCTTAAGAAGGTTGCCATGTTTGGTCGGGTTGCCATGTTCAGTTGCAGTACCAGGGTTTTCACGGCAAAATGTTGTAAAATGTATTTTAAATGCATGAGGTAAGGCTTGAACAGGGGACTTCTGGAATGATAGACAAAGGCCTTACCATGTGAGCTATGCATAGCTCTGCACAGTGAGAAAATATTACTTTAAATGTTTGTTTTAGAAGCAGAAGAATAATTTGCATAAAACTTGCAATGTTGATAGAATTATTAAAAAAGCATGTTTCAATTTTTAAAAAATCCGATCTGACAGATCTTTAGATATTGGTCCAAAGTTCATGTAAAAAAAGTTCTGTGCACGTGACGCGAAAGTTCCGGAATAAAAGATGGTTTAAGTGTTTTACGAACTGCTCCAAAAGGCGGAAAATCGAAGGGCGGAGCTTACTTAACAAAGACACAGATGTCTTCAGCTTGAGTCAAGGCACGCGTGTAAGCAAGTTGCATGTCTTCAAACAAAACGAGGCATGACTTATGCCCCTTTAAAGTTTGAGTTTTCAAACGCTTCGTATAGCGCCCCCCTTTGGCCAATTGGAGTAAGATTGCTTTCAGTGATATTTGGACTAACCCTCGACATATTTGCCAAATGCCATGAACGTGTCACTTTGCATGTATGATTTAGAGGCAGAAGAATAATTTGCATAAAACTGCAACATTGAGTGAGTTATTAAAAAATAATGTTTCGCTTTAAAGAAAATCCGGCCGCTGTGCGATGACCGTGTTGGTCCAAAGTTCATGTAAAAAAAGTTTTGCGCACGTTACGCGAAAATCCCAGGAGGAGATAGATTTTGACTGTTTTTCATATAATTCAAAATTGTGGGAGAGGTAAAGGTCAGAGGTCAAAAGTCAGAGCGTAAAAGTTGTTCGGCATGAGGAGACGCATACGTGTATACAGGTTTCATTGCTGTACCTGAAACAGGGCATGAGCTACACCAGTTCAAAGTTTGCACTTTCGAAGGCTTCCTACAGCGCCACCCTTTGGCCGATTGTTGCGAGCTTCGCGTTTTAGCCGTTTGGCATAGTCCTCTGCCATACTGCCGAGTTTCGTAAAAAGCGACTGCACGGTCTAGCCGCTAGAGCAAAAGTGGCGGAATAATAATAATAATAGTGATGAAGTCCAATAACAATGAGTGGCCAAGGCATTGCCACTTCGTGGCCTTGGCCACTAATAATGTTACGTACTAAAGCACATTACTTTACACCACTGGTGGCCAGTAAGTCCATTCCAACCCACACATGGATGTGTATAAAAAATCTGGGACGCTCAGACATAAAATATGGAAATACAGAATGCACGTGGCACTCAACCAAACATTTGCATGTACTCTAGCTAAAAACCAAAGACCTTTACATGGAGGTTACATGACTCAACCACGACATTAATGTGGTAGGCATTAAACCTTCGTTCATTTAGGTGTGAAAACATCTGTCTGAGAACACCTGACCATTGAGGGTGTACATTACCATGCATTTATGCATGAAGATATGCATTTGCCTTTTAGAAGCCTGGTGTTTAGATGAAATACTGATGTCTGAACGAGATATAATTGCACATCCAAGCCACTCGACATGTTAACACTGGTGGTACTACTAGTACAGCTATGCCGCAAAACCCTCAATGGTAATTTATCCATTTATAGCTGTGAGAGTGAGCAAAATGGAACCAAATGGACTCAATTAATGAATTAATTCATTGACATACATAATGCCTAAATTGGTAGAAAAAGGGGTCAAAATGTATTGGGTACAAGTGGTATTTGTTTTGTAAAAAATAAATTGTGTTCCGCTAACCCTTTTTTAGTTTGTTGTTAAAGCTCAATATTTCCCATATAGTATTGATTGCTTTGAAGTGTTTGTTCAGTAACAGCAAGCGGTATCCCTGTCTCTCCAGCTATTTAGAAAACACAAAATACGAGTTACCAATTTCATCCAGAGGATCAGGAGAGAGAATAACACAAAGATCATTTTATTAACTTCAATTTAATAGTGTTCAAGTTCTACTATTATTCTGCTCTTTTTTTCCTGCGCTTTTTTTAAATACACTTTCACTTCTTTATCCTGTATCCTATGAGCGCTGGCTCCTTATTGGACAAACTTGGTATCCCAACCTGAAAAAAAAACTTTTCTATTTACTAAACAGTGGTGTAAAATAACTAAGTACATTTACTTAATTACTGTACTTAAGTACACTTTTGAAGTATTTGTACTTTACTTGAGTATTTCAAGATTTGATCCATATTTTTTGGGATCCAAATATTGTACTTTTACTCCACTACAATTATTTGAAAACTTTAGTTACTAGTTACTTTTCAGACATACATTATAATTTATAAAACATACATAAACCACTTTAGCCCTATTTCATACCTATGCTGTTTGAAAATAGCCGATCTGCTATTTTCAAACATTTCGTACTTTTACGTTAATACTTTAAATACATTTTGATGCCAATACTTTCATACTTTTGCTCAAGTACATTTGAATTCTGGACTTTTACTTGTAACGGAGTACATCTATAGTGCAGTATTGATACTTTTAATTAAGTACAACATGTGAGAACTTTTTCCACCTCTGTTACTAAACAGCTATATTGTGCTATATTACATCAGATTATAGAACTATTTAACACTAAATATTCACACCAAACACCACTAACAGTACCTTTAAATGAAGTACTGTAGCTGCCCCTCATATTGTGGCATCCCATTCCCCAACATGCAGAAAGACAGGGGGAGAGACTAGAGAGAAGAAGTGTGGAGGGGTCCCAGCTGTGATGTGCTGGTGCTGACACAGCCCCAGATGTTTAGTTAAAAGCGGAGCCCCCCATGTGGGGACTGGAGGAGGAGATGACATGCGCTTGGGGGGCTTTCAGCAGCAGCCATGTGTTCCTCGGTAGAGGCATCACATCTTTGAAGGGAGGGGGTCTCAACCCCACATGTTTTGTTTCCGCGCACATGTGTGCACCTATAATATCGCGCGTCTGTGCCAGCCTTCCATCCAAGTAGATTTACTACAATTTTTAGGTATTTGTACTTTACTTGAGTATTTCCAATTTCCAATACTTTCACTTCTACTCCACTACATCTCGGATCCAAATATTATACTTTTACTTCACTACATTTATTTAAAACCTTTAGTTACTAGTTACTTTATAGGTATAAATTATAATATTATAAAACGTACCTAAACCACTTTAGCCCAATTTTATACCCAGGCTGTTTGAAAATAGCCGATCTACAAGCTCACAACGCGTCGCATCGTGACGCCTTGTGAGCTTGTAGATCAGCTATTTTCAAACAGTTTTTGTACTTTTACTTTTGGTACTTTAAGTATATTTTGACGCCAATACTTTCCTACCTCTACTCAAGTACATTTTGAATTCCAGACCGAAACAGAGTATTTTTTACTTGAAACAGAGTATTTTTATATCACAGTATTGATAAATAACAAATGAGAGTACTTTTTCCACCACTGGGCATTGGAACCTGTGTACGTGCATCTGGCATGCGTGTGCTCGTTTGCGCTGACAAGTTGTACAGCAGTGTGTCGGTGCAGCGTTCGCCAGCGCGTGGGACGCATGGGGTAGAGGGAGGAGGGTGGTACACCAAGCATATGTCTCAACCCCCCCAGGTCTTCTGTCACTATTTCCTCCGGGCCGTCTATGTCAGGGCTGGAGGGCTGTACAGAGACCAAGTTATCGTCACTGTCGGGCAGAAACCTCGGAGTTTCAAGTTTGTAATTTTTTTCGCAAAGTAAAGCACTGCTTCATCATACAAGGCCATCGCACAAAAGTAGTGAAAACAGCCGATCTACAAGCACACAACGCCTCGCGGTGAGGCGTTGTGTGCTTGTAGATCGTCTGTTATCACTAGTTTGAATCGTTTTAAAAAATACAAAACGAACGGTTTTGAACATACAAGGTTTCCACCCGACGACGACTTCATGCAGTAAAATCCTCAGTGTTCCTTTAACTCTGACAGTAAGGTAACCAAGCGGACCCACGGGTGGGTCCATTAATTTATCCATTTTGTACCCTCTCTCAGAGTTACAAATGGAACAAATTACCACTGAGAATTTTACTGTGCATAGCATAGTGGAGAGCAGGGCGCCTCACTGTACACACGCACACACACTCACACACACACACACACACACACACACACACACACACACACACACACACACACACACACACACACACACACACACACACACACACACACACACACACACACACACACACACTGCTGACTCAATATCTCCGCCTGAGGCTGATGTCTGGCAGGGAGGAACTCTCCTACAGAGCTTCTGCAAAAATAATTAAGGCAGGGTGGGGGAGGTGGAGGGCGGGCGGGCTACTGAAGAACAAATGACATCTTTGCCATTACTTTTGCATGCATCACCGTTATGCACAGCACCAGTAAGACTCCCTAATCGGGAGATAAGCGACCGTCAGGTCACAGCATGATTTTAGAGCAAAATGTGTAGGAGCAGTGTCCAAAAATGTGTTTGAAGAAACCGGCCTGATGGTGGCGCTATATGGGACAGATCCATGTGGATGACATGAGTGTAGACATACTGTGTATCGGTTTGTGTGATTTTAGGGCAAAATGTGTAGGAGCAGTGTCCAAAAATGTGTTTTAAAACATCGGCCTCATGGTGGCGCTAGAAGAGGGTCATGTGTGAATTGATGGGTGGTTTTGGTTTGGCAGGCAAGGAGTGTGTGTGCACTGACGGACAGCTGGTCGAGGTTTTGATAGTAACTAGTAACTAGTAACTGCAACCTGACGGTCGCAATCACTGGGTTTAACCCCAGCCTCCATCATCATCATTGTCATCGTCAATATCATCATCATCATCATCATCAACGTCGCCACCTCTGTACAATCCCACAATGCACGGCGGCGGGGCCACGGCGCAGGCGATGACAGCATGACGAGAGATTATTAGCCTTTACAGTGTTACAAAATATATCGTCACTGTTGGGCAGAAACCTCATATCTCCAAGTTTCAAATTTGTACGTTTTTTTTCCGCAAAGCAAAGCCCTGCTTCATCCGTCGCACAAAATTGTGAAAACAGCAGATCTACAAGCACACAATGCCTCGCAGTGCTTGTAGATCGGCTGTTTTCATTAGTTTAGATAAAAAAAATGAATGGTTTTGGACATACAAGGTTTCCACTCGACGACGACGACATAGTTGCAGAGCCACTGTGTAGCCAGAGAGACGGACGGACGAGGTTTAAACGAGTGTGTGTTTAAGCGCGCATCCGTGTTCGCGCGCATGCGTGCGCGTGTGTGTGCTGTATGTCATTCTTTTCCTCATTCTGCCCCGCCCTGTTCTTCCTCTAGCTGTCGACGGTAATCTCATTTCTCAACAGCTATTAAATAAACGACGTGTGTCATTAAGACAGGTTGAAGGGAGGACAGAGAGAAGACATCCAGGCAGGGTTGGGTGGAGCCCATCGACGCCCGCACTGTGGTGCTGGTTGGGTTGGTTCTGGGTTGATGGGGCTGTTGGAGATGGCGGAGCGGTGATGATTTGACGAGCGTGGGTGGACAAATCAGACACCTCTCACTCACTCTCTCACTCTCTCTCTCTCTCTCTGTCTCTCTCTCTCGCTCTCTCTCTCTCTCTCTCTCTCTCTCTCTCTCTCTCTCTCTCCCTCTCGTTCTCTGTGAATACTCCAGAGTATCTCCGTTTTCCAGACTTCCTCTGCAGATAAACAAGGCCAAGACAGGGCTGGGCATGATCGATGACTCTGTGTGTGTGTGTGTGTGTGTGTGTGTGTGCGCGTGCGTGCGTGCGTGCGTGCGTGTGCGTGTGCGTGTGTGTGTGCGTGTGCGTGTGCAGACACTTTAAGGGAGCCGGAGGAAAACAGCAACTAACACACACTGGGATGAGAGCGAGGGGGGAGAGACCGGCCCAGCAGTCTCTTCCCATTTGCTCTGTGTCAGCATATCTCTGCTTCTCTCCCCCGATCCCCGTCTCCTGTACTCTCCTCCTCAGCCCACTGGCTCGCTACATTTCTCCCCCCTCATCTTCGACGCGGGGACGACAAAAGCTGTCTCTGCATGCCTGCCGAGCACGCGTCTCTAGGCCCTAGCCGAGCCGATACAGCATTCTCATTGAAAAACAGCAGTAAACAGGTACTGTGAAAAACTCCACCGAGGGGACTCATCCTCTAAAGCCATGCAGCCATATCCTTTCCGGCGTGTGTCTATTAGGCTGTGTGTCTTCAATCCCTTAGGTGTGCATTTCGTGATCCCCCCGCGTGGGAATTCTCGGCGACGATTAGGCCTCGCTATAACCCGCCATGATATGATGCTTTATCAACCTTTCCAGAGCCTATTAGTGGAGAGCTACAGTATGTGTGCATCTGCTGGAGGAGATACTATACTGTATATATACTGTGTGGTAAATTATGGGAGTTGTCATGCAGTGGCTGCATTGTGTTTCCATCCACACAGGATGATGTGGCTGTGACTCCTTTTGTGATGCATGTCGTCACTGTCGGGCAGAAACCTTGTATCTCCAAGTTTCAAATGTGTACGTTTTTTCGTAAAGTAAAGCCCTGCTTCATCATACAAGACTGTCGCACAGAGCTAGTGAAAATAGCCGATCTACAAGCACACAACGCCTCGCACCGCGAGGCGTTGTGTGCTTGTAGATCGGCTATTTTCACTAGTTTGGATCGTTTTTAAAATGATAAATACAAAACGTTTTTGGACATACAAGGTTTCAACCCGACAACGACAATATAATACAGCCAGCGCTAAAATTGCGAATAAAGGACGCTAGCAATGACAAAAAGTACCACGATCCTTTCCTCTCTTGCTGAGTGACTTTGATCACAGTCTGAGGCAAAGTGTAGGTGGCACTTGGGGAATAAAGATATATCTTTAAGTTGACATGGCATATCCAACCACTGTATGAATGAAGATGTTCACAGGAACCTTTATAATGGGATCCAATGTCTCCATTTCTCCTCCACTTGTATTATCGTTTATGGTGATAAAAAACACTAACGATAATCGTATCGTGGAGATTACTTTTATCGTCATATCATCCTCAGTAATGTACTGGGATCAATTCACCTTTTATTTGCCTAGCTGCATATCCGGTACCCCTTAAACCCTCTATAATTGGTAAAAGGTACTTATAATATATGTATTTGATATCAAATATTTGATATCAAATGTCTTTGACAAAAAAATGCGTTGTGAGCTTGTAGATCTGCTATTTTTTGGCAAATATTCTGTCCCAGGATAATGGATTTTGATTATCATGACATTTTCATATCGTCCCGTCCCTATCCTCCACACGCTTTGATTAATTGTCTCGCTGATGAGAGCCCCAAAGCCCAAAGCCCTCTGACTGACTCTGGCCTGTTGATGGGCTCCCTGGAAACATCATGGAGATGTGATCCGCTTGGAGACTTCAACTGGGACATGCTGTAAAAGGACCAGTGAGGGGGGACTGACGGGTCGACGTAGGAAGAAGGAAGTCGTTATTTCTCGAGCCTTTCCCACAGAAAAGCCGGGGAAATGATTGTGTAAAAGCAGCGCTGAGGTGTCAGAGCCATTAGAAGTGCCCCAGATGTACTGGAGCCATTTGCACTGACACAAAGACACAGCTCTGTGGAGCTGTGCAACGTGTGAAATGAGTAGGATTATGTGTCATTAGTATGTTATCATACAAGGAACATTAGGCTTGACTTCATGAAACACAGATTTAAGTATGTTATGCTGTTGTTTTATTCTTTTATGTTATAATCTATCCAGATCAGGGGTCTTCAACGTTTTCAGGCCAAGGACCCCTTACTTGAGAGAGAGATGAAGCAGGGACCCCCACAACCTTCTCATAGATTCCATATAGTTTCATCTTTTGACAGCAAAATCATCAGAGTATTTTGGATTCATGTCAATTTGTGTTTTCAGATACGTATTTAACCACTTGAATTGTCGGTAACTTGACATTTCACTCTGTACTTAGTCTGCTCTTTCCCCCTCCACAGAGTCCACACCAAACGTCTTTGCCGAAAATAGCCAATCTAATCCAAGCTTGTAGATCTGCTATTTTTGGCTAAAGTTCGCAGAATATGGACACTAGGGTTCAAGTGGTTAATATAAAAAAGGAGAAAAAAGCTTCTATCACTCAAAGATTTGGAGGACCCCCTGTAGTAACTCTGAGGACCCCCTAGGGGTCCCGGACCCCCTATTGAAGACCCTTGATACAGATCATTAATTTACCCTATACAGTATAGGTCAGTCTACTATCTAAGTGAAATGCAGGGCTGAGGGACTGTGTCAGACTTTTGACCGCATTGGTCTGGGTGCAACTTCTTCCTGATCTCTCTCTCTCTGTGCCTCAGATAGCAATGCCCCTCAGTACATTTGGCCTAGATTTTGGATGTGAAAAAGACAACTGCATCAGTTGGAAAATTGCAGTGACACTTTAGTGTTTTTTGTTGAAAAAGCAGTTTCAAGCATGCAAATCTAGATATGAACTCATTGTTCATCTAAACATTGTTACCTGGTTCTCAAAGAGCAGCATACTAAAAGGGAGGTGGATTTGTCCACTTTAATTGGTGTGACAGGGGCTGACATTTCTAAAAGGGCCTTTTTGTGAAGATATCGAAAATAGCAGACCTCCAAGCTCACAACACGTCGGCTGCGACACGTCAATACTGGAGATGTGGCTTAACGGCATGGATTTCTACACAGAGAGGGCACTTCTTTCAACATAAGATGCTGCATTCAAGTTCAGGAGAGTTTGGACATGGCAATTCTCTTGAATGCTGCCTTCAGGTATGGCATGGAAAGAGGGCATTTGCATTTCTTTCACCATAGTAAAAACTGCATTCATGGTCTGGAGAGGGCACTTTTTACAGAAGGATAAAAGGGCAGGGGTTCAAGCCCCCTTTGATGTCTATGTGTGCACGTGCCTGTTGGTGTGCACACCATTGTCTTTGGTTAAGGTTCAAGGAAAGAACCGTTGGCCCTGTCTGAGAGCTGATAAGAGTACAGTGAGTGGCCGAAATAACAGGTGATGAGCGCAAGACATTGAGAAGGTCAGACATAGTACACTTCACAGCTGTGAAATCACAAAGTGAGCAGAGATATTGCACTCAAAACTGCTCCAGTGAAGGACAGAGGTGCCTTTATCATAACACGTAAGACTTATTTACAGCTTTCTATCACTTTCATTTTTTATTTTATTTTTGGTAGTGACTGTGGTGCCCAAATGCATGGGCAATGAAAGATAGGCATTTAGCTAGCCGAAGTTGAATTGAGAGACAATAGGGTGTGTGTGTGTGTGTGTGTGTGTGTGTGTGTGTGTGTGTGTGTGTGTGTGTGTGTGTGTGTGTGTGTGTGTGTGTGTGTGTGTGTGCACGCGTGTGCATGAGCACAAGCGCACGCTCACACACACACACGCGCGCGCACACACACACACACGCGCACACACACACACTCACACACACACACACAGAGGGGTGGTTGGTGTGGGAGCTATTGAAGTTGCATCACCTTCTGTCTTTCTATCACTCAATCATTCTATCACTTTCCATCCCTTCTCCTTTCTCCGTTCTGTTTCTCAGTCATCCCCAGCCAGCCAGTCAGCCAGTCAGTCAGTCAGTCAGTCAGTCAGTCAGTCAGTCAGTCAGTCAGTCAGTCAGTCAGTCAGTCAGTCAGTCAGCCAGCCAGCCAGCCAGCCAGCCAGCCAGCCAGCCAGCCAGCCAGCCAGTCAGTCAGCCAGCCCGCCAGTCAGTCAGTCAGTCAGTCAGTCAGTCAGTCAGTCAGTCCCATATGTGCTGCATTTGCACCTTTACGAGACGACAATTGACTTGAACAACAAACACAATAAAAACAATACGCAATTACAATCACTAGTAAAGCTGGTGTAGGGAGCAGATGGCTGCGTCCGCCATGACATAATGTCATCCGTCTGCATAACCTCTGCAAGAGGAGCTTTTCAATAAAAAACACCCTCTGTGGTGCAAACAGGACTGCACTGAATTATGGGTGGCAGCAGAAATCCCATTATCTCCTCCATTCAGGCAGGCCTGTACCAATAAAATAGTATAATCTAATCCAGCACCACTGCGAGAAGGGTTATATTCAGAAAGCGGTGAAGCAACTCTGGAAGTGTTTATAATTTTTATAGTATTATATTGATATCATACGGAATACAATACATATTAAAAACATGTATCATCGTGGAAGAAGCAGTTTTCATATTTGACCTAATCTTAGACTTATTTTTACTGTGACGCTGAAATTCATTGGTTGGTTTAATGTTCATTGTTTTGTCTTGTGAAAAGACAACACACAAAGCACTTTCTATTGCAGGGGTCTTAAACAGGGGGTCCGGGACCCCTAGGGGGTCCTCATAGTTACTAGTGGGGGTCCTCCAAATCTTTGTTTGATAGGAACTCTTTTTTTTTCCCTGAGAACTTGAGTGATGAAACTATGGAATCTATGATAAGGGAGGTCCCTCCTTCATCTCTCTCTCAACTAAGGGGTCCTTGGCCTGAACACATTGAGGACCCCTGTTCTATTGCATTCAGATGCAGATTGGCCCAGTGAGGTATGACTTCTGTGATGATTATAATATGATTTTGTCTTTGTTCTCACTCATTTATTCGTCAAAGTTCGGACAAGAGTTGGGCAAACTTTAATGGTCTCACTCTGTCAAGGAATATTTTGTAGTTGGCTGTCTGTCTATAGTTTTTATTTTATTTTTCATGGTTGCTGGCCACACATACTGTAGGCCCATTTATGCATCAGCACAGGACAAACTAAGGCAGTCAAACAACATCGTCAGTCCCTCGATAACAGTGGGGCTTATCAGACGCCTCTGCCTCCTTTAATTCTCATCAGTTTTGACAAGCACCATTAAATGAATCTGGGCCCCAAAATAAACATGTTTGTATTGAGCTGAAGTGACAGGCAGTGATCACACCTCCCAGTGTTGGGGGACAGAGAGAGAGAGATACGGCGACTTTTAATTAAAAAGCAGCATAGCACACACACCGGCCTTGATAAGCAGGCCTTTCGCCTCCAGCAGCACACTGACTCGCTAGCCACTGATGTGCGGAGATGAAGACAAAAGCTTGATCCCAGATCAGGCACATTACTGGTGTAAATGATCGTAAACATAGAAGGTAGGACGTCGTTGGAGTTCTGTGGTGCGAGTACGAGGAGGGGATTACAGAACAATGCTTCCTCTAATCCCGATCACGTGTATGATCCTCCTTTTCTCTCATATACGGTATTGCTACTTGCGTGTTTGTGAGCAATGCATTCATAACGCAGGACAGGGGTGTCACACCAAATTCTGGGCCCTGGGTACAAGGATTCACTGCGGGCCCCCGCACAATTATTTTGTGCTTTAACTATTGAAAAATAGCAGATATACAAGTTCACAGCACGGCACCGAGTGCAAGCTTGTAGATCTGCTATTTTTGAAAAAATATTCAAAGACTTGACAATATTCAAGTCTTTGAATATTTCAAATCCTTATAAGGTTTCTATGTTTCTATGTCAGTGGTGCTCAAACCTTTTCATGTGAAGGACCCCCAAAATGATATGTATTTGGCCACAGACCCCCATCTCAAAATATTTCGTTCCAGGGACCCCCCAGAAGCAAAATTGTAGTTACAAATGTTCGCTTCAAAAATACACTAGCTAAAGTATAAAATAATTAAGGCCCCTCCACCTTGGGCCCTAGTCTCACCTTTCCCCCCCTTGTGACGCCCCTGACGCAGGAGACTAAGATCTGTGGCTTTCTCACATGACTTCACACGCAGAACGTGTGTGCATTCACAGACGTGAAAGGCAGAACAAGGTCTTCACACCCTTTGGCTTTTAAGCACGTCACGCCGCGAGTCGTGCGGTACGTCATCTTAAACAGCCCCCCCAATGCGGGATGGGATCTTCAAATTCAAATAAAATCGAGATACACTTATAAGATGGGAGAGAAAGAGAGAGAGGGGTTTCGAATCCCCTGCGGACTGCCCCCCTTTGGAAGAGGTAGCGTCAGTTCTCAAGGCCATTGATGTGCAACACCTATTCCTCAGATGACATCTTTATCGGTGGGCGCTGTCATCATCCGCTGGGGAGGAAAACACAAAGAGACCCACGCCCAGCGAGCAGCAGCTCCGAAAATATGTTCCCATGGCAACGCTAGTAGGAACCCAAACTTTGAAGTAATTTCTGTCATGCAGGCAGACGTAAGGTGAGCGATCATTACTTCTGTTTCCCCTTCTTCTTCCTACACTAGCAAAAGTCCTCGGTGTTCGTTTGTCCATTTGGGTCCGTTTGGTTACATTTATACACTCGGGATTTGACAGTGCACTGCTTTTTTATTCCAGCTTTTCCTCTGCACTGCACTGTAACTGCTGAGTGGTCTTGTATTATTACTGTTCCCTTCGTTCTCGTCAAGCTCACTCTCCTGCCCGCTCTGCTTTTTTCCTTTGTTGGATACGGTAGCTGTTTCTTTCCCAAAGCGATAGCCTAGGTGTTATGTGAAACATAAGTGAGAAAAACTAAGAACAGACTGAAATCCACATCATTACAAGTAAAAGTGGGCACTTCCTTAAAAGAGGAATCCGTTTATGCCATGGTCCTGGCGAGGTCATGGGGAGGGTGTGAAGCTAGGTTCCTAATGAGATTTCCCGGCTTTAGTAGTGCATGGCTCATGAATTCTTCCCGGTTTGTGGATACGCAAACATTCTACTGGGCCACATTGGACTCCTCTGCATCTCTGAAAATGTTTTGGAGACGTCTGAGCGATTATTCTGTTTCATCTCCTTGCCTGGAGCTTGTCTCCCACTCCCAGAGGACGGACTGAAGGAACATGCAACCATACCAGCGAGAGGCAGAGAAAGGGAGAGGGATGGCAGAGACGGATAGAGAAGCGAAAAGGAAGATGAAGGTTCCTTGGGCGACTATTTGTCAGATTGTTTCTTTCTATCCTCGTTCGCCTTGATCTGAGTAAATGTCAGACTACATGCTAACAGGAACAGCTTGTTATCAAAATCTGAAGCGTAAGGGTCGTGCCCCTCATGTGCCAAAATGCATAGCAAACAAAATGCAGGGAATAGAATTGAACTGGATATCACTGGCATTCAGAGCAACAAGTGCTGGTTGGAATGGTATGACAAAAGAAATCGCGATTTATGATATTATCACGATAATCGAAATCCATTATCCTGGGCCGGAATATTTGGTAGAGAGCGAAAAAAAGACTGTATCAAGTACGTATATTATAAGTACGTTTTACCAATAGAGGGTTTAAATGGTACTGGATATGCAGCTCGGCAAATAAAAGGTGAATTGATCCCAGTGCACGACGGAGGACGATATCAAGATAAATTTAATCTCCACGATACGATTAATATGAGTGCTTTTAATTGCGATAAACGATAATATCGCTTATCGGCCCATCCCTACCCTCCATATTACTACTTGCGTGTTTGTGAGCGATGCATTCATAGCGCAGGAGACTGAGATCTGTGGCTGTGCGTTGAGAGGAATGGCCTGTCCAGTGTCAAACCCTCAATTACTGTCACTTGTAACTTGTAAAATGAAATTAGTCATCACCACTGCATCATGAAAGAACATAATCTGGCCCACTCTCAACCATCTCTCCCCAATGGGGACTGATTGGAGATTCCCTCTGAAGAGAGACTGTGCATTCAATCAACAATGACGCTTTCAGGCCACCCTGCTCAGAGCCTTGAGGGATACAAGATATCAATAGGGATACATTAATTACTATTCCACCAAATGGCAGTTCATACTGTGGGTATCCAGAAATATCCAGAATCCAGAAAAGAAGAAGAAGAAGAAGAAGAAGAAAAACATTGTCGTTGTCGGGTGGAAACCTTGTATCTCTAAGTTTCAAATGTGTATGTTTTTTCGCAAAGTAAAGCCCTGCTTCATCATACAAGGCCGTCGCACAAAGGTAGTGAAAACAGCCAATCTACTAGCACACAACGCCTTGCGGCACGAGGCGTTGTGTGCTTGTAGATCTGCTGTTTTCACTAGTTTAAATCATTTTTAAAAAGATAAATGCAAAACGAATGGTTTTGGACATACAAAGGTTTTCTTTCACACGACAACGATGACATGCTTGCATGCATGCATCCATGGAAGCCCAGGAAAACGACGCTGAGGGTGATGCTTCCACTGCTAATGATGTGGTCCAGGGGGTCTTCTTTAGATTTGCTCGGCAGCATGGCATGCCGTGAGCCTTTTACTACGCACTACTGACATTAAGAGATACACAACGCTCTCATGCTGGCTGCATGAGAGCCATCAGAGAAATATATCGCCGCTTGGACATTGAAGCCAATTGACCAAAATGACATAAGATGGCCAGCCAGCCTTGATGTGCTTCCCGAGACGAGTGTGAACTGTGAATCCCAGAAATGCATAATAGGAAAGAGAGGGAGTTAAAGAGATAGTTGTATGTCACAGATCAGCCAACACAAGGATGCTGACAGAGCCCTCGCTAAAAACCCCAGGGCAAAAATCCACTCGTCCAAGACAGTTTGCCCTCCTGGCCCCAAAGTTGTGGAATAAACTCCCTGTCGCACTTAGAACAACGGACTCACTCGCTAGCTTTCGCAGTGGACTGAAGACTCACCTTTTCAGACTCCACCTAAACCCTTAGTACTACTGAAACACTCAATGACCATACATGAAGCTAGTTAGAATTTGTTTTTAGGTTTTTTAGAACCTTTTTTTCTTGACTGATTATATTGTTTTCTAGATATTCATTTGCATTTGTTACATTGCTGTTGATGTACTGACATATTATCTTGTTTATTATTGTGATGTTTTATCTGCTTATTGTAAGTCGCTTTGGATTAAAAGCGTCTGCTAAATGCCTAAACTGTAAACTGTAAACTGTAAACTGTATGTCAAACAGAGAGGGAGGGGAGTGTAGGGACATGTTGAATGAATGAATGAATGAATGAATGAATGGTTTTATTTCAGTCTTAAGCCATGTACAGAGTCACAGCTCATCCGCACTGCCGATGCAATCACATTAAAATCTTCGTGTTTTTGCTCACAGAGTCTCTATTTGAGCAAGGTTTCGCGGCCATGTCCCGCCCCCCAAACACTTTTTATTATTATTTATTGATTTGATTGGTTCAGGCTACGTCGTAACGCAATGGCCGACGCAGCTCCATATGAGGACAGTTTTTCGCACGACATCGCCGTCAGAACGCTCATTTCCTGTCAATCTACTGTCCAATCAACAAAGACATAAAAGCCCTAAAATAAATCGTAAAAAAAGAAATATGAAGAAAGAAATTGTCTCACTTTGAGAATCACTGTAATTGACAAGTAACCCTGCGTTCTGGCACTGACTTCCTCACTCTGTTGCCACGTCCATGTCGGCTACGTCTGGATTCCCTGTCACAGCTTTTGGGCATTGTTTACGTAGTTAGAGTCATTGTGACATCACTTCATAAAAGGCTCTGACATCACGTACGCCACATGAGTCAACACAAAATCTCTGTGAATGTGTATGTATGTATGTAATCCGCGTATCTCGAGAACCCTTCTTCCCACCGGCACGCGCGTTCTCCAGATATGGGCATAAAGTCTGACATCAGAGTTTTCCGCAACCGGTACTGTGTGTGCAGAGATCTTCATATATGGGCATAAGTGGACAAAGACAAACAGATGGTCAAAACGGGTCCTATGACAACAGGTATATTGGGGTTTGCATTAAAGGGTGGGGCATTCATGGGGTTTGCATTAAAGGGTGGGGCATTCATTCCCTATTTCAAATTCGGCACGTGCGTTCCCCACCGCAGCAGGTAGTGCAGTGCTCGGCCTCGACCCGACCCGATACACGATTTTCTGGAACCAGCACGAAAGGTTCGGATTCTGATGTCTGACATCAGGATTTTCCTGAACTGGCACTGTGTCTGCATAGATCTCCATATATGGGCATAAAATGGATGCAGACAGACAAATACAGATATCTCCATATATGGGCATAAATGGACACAGGCAAACAGATGGTCAAAGATCTCCATATATGGGCATAAAGTGGACGCAGACAGACAGATACAGATATCTCCATATATGGGCATAAATGGACACAGGCAAACAGATGGTCAAAACGGGTCCTATGACAACAGGTATAATGGGGTTTGCATTAAGTTTGTCTCCTCCTCCATCTGTTTGTCTGTGTCCCTTTATTCCCATTATGGAGATCTCTGTATCTGTCTGTGCCTCCGACTGTGTTGCAGACACAGTGCCGGTTCCCCCTTTAATGCAAACCCCATTATACCTGTTGTCATAGGACCCGTTTTGACCATCTGTTTGAAAAAGCGACAGAAATCTCATATATGGGCATAAAATGGACGCAGATAAACAGATATCTCCATATATGGCATATATGGGCATACAATGGATGCAGAATCACAAAGATCTCCATATACGGGCATAAAAGGGACACAGACAGACAGATACAGAGATCTCCATATATGGGCATAAAATGGACGCAGATAGACAGATATCTCCATATATGGGCATATATGGGCATAAAATGGACCCAGAACTATAACTGCAGTGATCTCCATATATGGACATAAAATGGACACCGACAGACAGACAGATACAGATATCTCCATATATGGGCATAAATGGACACAGGCAGACAAATGGTCAAAACGGGTCCTATGAAAACAGGTATAATGGGGTTTGCATTAAAGGGCGGGGCATTCATTCCCTATTTACATTGTTCCGAGTTGGCCAGGTCGCCAGCGTCTAGTAATAATAATAAGGCAGAAAAGGCGAAAAAAGAAACGGCGGAGATCGGCTCTGCCTCGTTCCTGACTGCATCACCGGCATGCCAACAATCACAGTAAAGCACGCCTTCTCGTGTAATATTGCTTAAAGGAATTATATGTAACTTTAAGACTATTAAAAAAATGTATATGTATATACATTTTTAGCAGTCATTTCCCTTCATCAGTAACTATATTATTTTGTTGGGGTGTTTCCTTGCAGAAAGACACATCCCCTGGCTGGATTTCTGTTCTGTTCCACTCTTTATGTTGACATTAAATGTCAACTGAAACAGTGGAGGGACGTTTTTGTCAGGGTGAGCTCAGCCAGAGCTCTTAATTGCTCCCTTTGAACTTCAAAGGGGTTGTGCACTAAGGTAATTGATTGGGCCATAAAAGTGTCAAGTCCTCGTTAGTGATCTCTTTAATCAATGAAAGCATCAAAGACAACGACCTGTTTGATGCCTGTCATAGAGGGGAGGGGGAGGGGGGAATGTTTTTGTGTACACACAAGCTTGCATATTTTTCCTTTAATTAATACACTCTCAGAGTGTACTATTAAAGTTATACCATGTAACTTTTTTTATAAAACAAATCTTAAAATTGTCCTAACTGTTAAATCGCTAACGTTTTAGAACACCCACTATGTTATTTTCAGCTTCTGAAGCCTTCTCTTTACATGTTTTCTTCTTAACAGTGACAGGGGCGGGATTTCCCGGCAAAATGACGTAATCTGCATCATCTGTATACGTTGTGTATACGTTGGCCAATCACATCGCAGATCATACACACATGATACACTACCGGCCAATAACCGACTCTTCAGGAAGTAGCTTCCCTCAGCAACCAGTGTTTACGATGGTGAAGGATTCTTAACCTCTTATTCCCCAAATCCTGCTCAGAAAATTACATTCTACCACTCCATGGATTCGTATCGGTTGCGGTGGTTTGCGGCGCCGCTCCGGTGGTCCGCGGCGGTGGTCCGCGGTGACTCCGGGCGAAAAACGGGCGAAAAACGGACGAAAAAAGCAATACCGCGACTGACCACTCGTTTAGCAACTTACACAGTATAGCTTTAACACTCAGAGTATAAACTAACACTCAGGATTTGTGTGTGTGCTACTGTCACAACAACACATATCAGCCACAGTCGTTCCCTGCAGGCTCCATGTGATGTGCACTTCATCCTACCACGTAAAATCCTGAATGTTAATTTAACTCACAGAGTATGTATACTTTACATTTGGTCCCATGTGTATACTCTCTTAGTTACAAATGGATAAATAAACACTGAGGACTTTACTGTGCGGCAGCGGCAGGGTACCCAGCGACCATGCATCCCTGCCTGCCTGGGGGGCTACATTTTACCACACCACTAATATCACACAGGGAGCCAATGAATTCCTAAAAAGTACAATCAAGGGAGAAATAGCCCCTGCTGCAGCCACTGCTGCCCTTCCCCTCTGTGTTTATTACATAAGCAATATTCTTTACTTGTTGTGTTGTTTTTGCTTCCATCACATTTTCCATTAAAACTGACATTTCATCTAAATCAAGGCCTCGGGGCAGAAGAAAAAAACACAGACAAACGCATGGGAGGTACTGTAAAAGGAACGGTGAGAGGGGAAGGGGTGGCTTCGCATGTGCACACATGATGCACTGGTGTGCACACAAAGTGGTCGTGTGTACAGGGGCATGGCACTAAATTCTGGGCCCTGGGCACAAGGATTCACTGCGGGCCCCCCGTGAATGTTCTTCATAGAGGTGAGGGGTTTTAGCCCATTTAGACAGGGGGGAGCGTTTTGCTGTTACTACATCTCATCTTTTCGACACCCGACTCTAACCCTCACCCTAACCTTAACCTCCGAAGAGTGAGTCGCTAACCCTCCGGTCGAAATGATGGGCGTTCGCAAAAGCGAGATTTCCCCTAGACAGGGTACGCATTATTACGTATTATTTTGTGCTTTAACTATTGGAAAAATCGCAGATCTACAAGCTCACAGCGTGGCACTCGGTGCCGCGCTATGAGCTTGTATATCTGCTATTTTTCAATAGCTAAAGTATACAATAACTATGGCCCCTCTACCTTGGGCCCTAGTAACTCAGTCCCACTTTTCCCCCCCTTGTGACGCCCCTGCGCGTGTACGCCTCCAGCACCTAACCGACTCGATAATCAGGGAGTGTCATTTGTAGCCATCAGAAACCACATCAAACCAATTACACGTGTCTCCGTTTTCGCCGTGGTTATTATGGTAAAAAAAGAAAAGCCCATTTATCAGAGACGCACACAGTAGAAATCCTAGTTCTCTCTCAACCTTTTGTCACGTGGTTTACAGAACAGTGTTTACACCGTTTAATTCCTTCCTCTCCTCTCTCATTCGCTGCTCCTTGAACGTGATTCTGTAGGACTGATGAGCGACTTCAGGGGATGTGACAAGAGTTATGAGATGGGCTCCATTCAACAGCCGCTTCAGCCAGTGGCGTCACAACTGGGGGGAAAGTGGGACTGAGTTACTAGGGCCCAAGGTGGAGGGCCCTGGAATTCTTTTATACTTTAGCTGTTGAAAAATAGCAGATCTACAAGCTCACCGTGCGGCACAGAGTGCCGCGCTGCGAGCTTGAAGATCTGCTATTTTTGAAAAGTCGTGAAAATGTGTGCAAATCTTTGAATATATGTATTTTTTAAGCGAGCTCAAATTTTGCTTCTGGGTAGTACCTGGAACTAATGAGTGGGGGTCCGTGGCCATATCATTTTGGGGGTCCTTCACATTGAAAAAGTTTGAGCACCACTGACATAGAAACATAGGTTTTTTTTTTTAAAAGGATTTGAAATATTCAAAGACTTACAAACATTTTCATGATTTTTCAAAAGGTTCCAAGGTGGAGGGGCCTGGAATAATGTTATACTTTAGCTATTGAAAAATAGCAGATACACAAGATCTGCTATTTTTCAGTAGTTAAAGCACAAAATAACGGGTAATAATAATGCGTTCCCAGTCTAAACGGGTTAAACCCCCTCGCCGCAGGGCTCAGGATTTGGTGCGACACCCCTGGCTGCATCTGAATCACTGTTCACTTGTCACCTTGTCACTGGAGCAACCCGAGGGGTTGAGATCCTGATAGCAGCAGGCCAGGGGGAATACAGTGAGAAACTGCACTTGACCAAACACTCCTCTTTTTAGGGAGTCTTGAGTCTGGGAAATATTCATCCCCTCACGCCCTTGGTCACAGACTTTGCCAGCACTTATCAAGAGCCGAGGTCTTAACAGTCTGGCGCACACTGACCTCCCCGGAGAATCCACCACATTTTCTGTGAGAGATGAAAAACTAAGACACACTACCAATTCCGCCAGGCCCTTCAAACAATGAAAAAATGTCTGGATGCGCTTGCCTGGCTGCACTACAGTCGCATTTGAATCCTAGTTGGTGCTACTCTGTTGCAGAACTCCTCTTGTCTCTGTTTAGTAAGAGAGATACAAATTAAACTATTAACCACTTAAACCCTCTCTACATCGAGGGTTTAGACCCCCGGGGTTCTCTACATATTGGTCTCCTCCTATTCCTTTATATGTGGCGGAGAGAGTCGCAGCCCCAGCCTGAAGCCTCAAAAGTCTAGTATCTGCCCTCGTTCCATAGGGATGTCCCTTTGGAGTAATGGTTAAGATATTGGACTTTCACGCGGGAGACCTGGGATCGAAGCCGGGTGGGGAGGTTCGGATCACCTCCGTTACATTGGTGCCGTGACCCGGATCCGGGCTCCCCCATAGGAGGAGGTCAAAGGGGGGTGAGTGTGGCGGAGAGAGTCGCAGCCCCAGCCTGAAGCCTCAAAAGTCTAGTATCTGCCCTCGTTCCATAGGGATGTCCCATTTGGAGTAATGGTTAAGATATTGGACTTTCACGAGGGAGACCCGGGTTCGAAGCCGGGAGGGGAGGTTCAGATCACCTCCGTTACATATACACCAAATGCCTTTAGCAAACATAGCCGCTTTAAAAGCTCACATTTTCTGAGGCATGGAATGATCTACAAAGTGTCTTGGGGAGTGTCTTAAAATCCAGAATGAAAGAACTGGAGGCAGATTCTATGAACTGTCCATGGTTTTAGGTGCCAGGTTATTGTAATCATTTTTGCCAGACCCAGGGGGTCGGCCTACAAAAGGCTTTGTCGGTCTGTCGGTCTGTCGGTCGGTCGGTCGGTCCCTCTTTTCCTCAGTGTGCCTGTGTTTGCCTCTGACTGCTCATCTGCCCCTCCCTTCCCTTGCTCGGCTGATTGCCTTGAGTGCCGTCACCTGTACAGGACCAGCTGAGTTGAGTTGGCTGACGAGCTGCTGACACTATAAATTCCTCAGCCCATCTACAAGCTCAGAAACATTTCCAGCTGCTCAGCCTATACAATCCTGTGTGTTCATGTGTTAGTTCAGTGCCATACTAGTGAAAACAGCCGATCTACAAGCTCTTGCTATTAAGTGTTGAAAATGTTCCGCCCCAACTCTGTCAGAGTTCCCCTTAAATTTGTTAACAATACAGGCTCTCCTGATGAGCGCAACCTTTGTTTCAAAGGAGAGAGGCCAGACTAAGATTGATCCACCCCCCCCCCCCCCCCCCTTCCTTGCATTCTGATTTTCATTGCGAATCTGGCAGAACCAGGTGACCTGGTCTAGTTCATTTCTATCAGCTATGTTTTCATTTTGTTAATTTAACTTTATATATTCTTAGTATTATTGTGTTGCTATTCCCAGCATCCGATTGCCGTGAAAGGCTGAAGAAGACCTGGCACCATTTTCACAATGGCCTGTTATAACGCCACCAGGAGGCCACAATAACCTTCTTGACCTGGTGGAGACCTGTGCTCAGCAGAGCCCTGCTTCTAGTTTGGAGTTTCTGCTCATTTTACTGAATTATATGCTGTTGACCTTTTATGTGTAATAAATTATAAAATCCGGTCTAAATTAGGCTATGTCTGTGTTATTCAGCAGATCTAACAAAATAGTGAACGTTTGAAGTTTGAGTCCATAATGAATGCATAGTTTGCACAGCCTATAACTCACCTTAAGTCTCGGGAATAATCCTGAGGCCATGTTAAGAAGCAGCGGGGCATTCATTTACACGTCTGCTATGACCTTTAGCACCTAACGTAATGAGATTTCCATCGATTCACTTTTCCAGAGAAAATAAATCAATCCGGAACTCTATCAAAAATTGACACAACACCCCTGACCGTGTCAACGGTTATGTCTCCAACAAGCCAGCTGGCAGATATAATGAGACACCTTCTATAACACAGCCTGGCTGTTATACTGAAAGACGTGCACGCTTGTCTCTTTGTGTGTGTGCGTGTGCGTGTGTGTTTGTGTGTTTGTGCTTCATCTCGTCGTTATCGGGTGGAAACCTCGTATCTCCAAGTTTCAAATTTGTAGGTTCTTTCGCAAAGTAAAGCCCTGCTTCATCATACAAGGCCGTCGCACAAAAGTAGTGAAAACAGCAGATCTACAAGCACACGATGCCTCGCGGCGCGAGGCGTTGTGTGCTTGTAGATCGGCTGTTTTCACTAGTTTAAATCATTTTTAAAATGATGAATGCAAAACGAACGGTTTTGGACATACAAGGTTTTCACCCGACAACGACGATATGTGCCTGTGTGATGTCTCTGTACACATGTTGCACCAGAAGATGACGCATATATTACACAGATAAAATGACAATGGCTGGAGGCAGATGCCCTTAACCGCTGCTGTCCAAATGAGGCTCATCATAATGTAGTGCATTGAGGCCAGCATACTGTACATGCATGTTGGAGCTACGAAGGTGAGCAGAATGTAAAGGAGTTGAGTTTGAGGAGGTGCAAGAGGCTGCGTTAAAGCATCTAATCTAATAAGGGAGATGGCAGCATGTGCAAAAAGCAGTGTTCCACATCAATTGCTCCCCACTGTGTCAGCCGCATGCTTTGTTTTCTATTTGATGTGTTACACACACAACTGTGTGGCAGTATGGGGAGTAGCAATCCAAAGACTTCATATTGGTATATGAAGAGAATGCATGCTCTCCCGGGCAGGCATATTGGAAATGCATGCCCCACCCAGTTATGTAACATCCGTTCAGGGCTGGACTGGGACATAAATTCAGCCCTGGCATCTTGGCCCAGGCCAGCCCACCACAATTTACAATTTAGGCATTTAGCAGACACTTTTAATCCAAAGCGACTTCCAAAGCGACAACAATACAACAAATGCACATGAATATCAATCTAGAAAAACACTAACATAGGTAGACCACACATCTAATCAGTAAAAAATGTTAAGGTCGATTTGCACCACAATAAGCGCAAACTGACCATGGAAGATCCACAACGCGCAGCGAAGCGGTGTGGGCTTGTATCAGCTGTTACAGTATATGTTTGGCTGGGACTCCTGGGCCACAGTATACTAGCCTGTGATTGGGCTACTAGGCCGGTATTCATATGATAGACAAACCAGTGGGCCAATCATCTGATGTCTCTCTGCTCTGTGGACCGGTGTAGGATTGCCCCTCTTCACTTAGTGGCCGCACAGCCCAAATATTACCGGAACGATCCTAAAACGGGGGCATACTGGATGACGTCATCAGCTGACTATCTGCAGATCAGCTTTGCAAGATGGTAAAAACATATGCCCGGTATGCCAGATGCCCAGTCCACCCCTGTATCCGCTGTACCCGTGTCAGGGTACCCGTTGTACCCGTCTGTCTATCTGTGTCCCTTTTAAGCCCATATAAGGATATTTCTCTACAGTATCTGTCTGTCTGTGTCCCATATGGAGTCGAGGCCAGTCGATGATGTCAGTACTGTGATCATCAGGGTACTCCATATATGGGGAGTTGTGGTTTTATCTATATTTTTGGGGAAATCTGCTGATCTGACAAACTGTATGTGTATACGAACGTTCTGGTTTTTTTCAGGTTTCAGGTTTAGCCCATGGAAATTCCTGTACTGTGCATGATCTTCTAGATCTGATATGCTCAAACATTTTGTTTTTTTTACTTTTGATACTTTAAGAGAGAGAGAGAAAGGCGAAGTGGCGGAACACACAGGGTACTCGAGCGCTTTGTGAGCAGTATCGGACGAGTACCGATACCGCAAAATAGGTCGGTATCGGGGCGAGTACCGATACCACGAGTACCGATACCACGAGTACCGATACCACGAGTACCGATACCGCATCCCTAATATATATCACAAACATTGACACCACACTCTCACAAATACAGACCTGTATTGTGAGTGTACAAGCATGAGCGTGTGGGTAAAAAGGAAAGAACCTTGAGTAGGTTGCCACTGGACATCACAACAAAGGACATCACAAACAAAGCAGACATTACTATAACCAATAAATAAAAACATTTCTTACCTTTTTATTTTCAATGAGGGAACAGCACCCGGGGCCGGTGAAGAGAGAGAGAGAGACAGACAGACAGACAGAGAGAGAGAGAGACATTAGAATAATTGTGGTAAATTAGCACACAAACAAACCAACAAAACCAAAAAGTAACTAATATCTCCATTAAGCAGATAAACTGTAAACAGGTCGTTGTAGCCTTTCTTTGCAAGTGTCCCGGCATACTGCTGCATGTACGTGTGCATGCGCGCAAACATTTGTGTGCATGTGTCTCTGACAGTCAAAGGTTTAGATGGTAAATGAGTGGGAGCTCAGCAATTAGGCGTTTCAATTCCACTCACTGGGAATGACAGGGTAACACTGTGCTGCCTGAGTCGCTCTCTCTATCTCTCTGTGTGTGTCTCTCTCTCTCTCTCTGGCATGCACACACGCGTACGCACACACTCACGTGCACACATTCACACAAGAACAACAGCGGAGAATACTTTGCTTCATTTACTGCCTGGCAACCTAAATTAGATCTGATAAGCAATTAATGGTGTAATTGGCCATTGGAGAGGTTTGTCTTCTCCCTGGGGTGTATGTGGTTCCACTGGGCAGTGGAGTGTGTCACTGATATGACTGGGTCAATAGAACTGACTGTGTGACTAACCAGACTCACAATGATGTGTGGATACATTACCAACCAAAGCCAGACCAAACTCAGCAAAACGGTTTCAATGGTGACGTCAAATCAAACTATTCTATTCCATTCCAGTGTTTTCCATTGTTAACTTAACTGTGTGTGTGTGTGTGTGTGTGTGTGTGTGTGTGTGTGTGTGTGTGTGTGTGTGTGTGTGTGTGTGTGTGTGTGTGTGTGTGTGTAATTAAGTGACTGTGGCAGCCAAGTTATGTTTGGTTCAATATTAACTCCTGTATTTTGATTGACAGTGTATAATGAGATGTGATTGTTAATTTAATGAGTTAATTAAATAGTAATTTGCTAAAAGTAATTTAAAGTGTATATGTAACCTTGTCAAGTGAACTTTTATTTCTGTTATAATGTTTCACTGTTATACCTTTCAAATAACATTCCTCATTTATGCGTCTCTAAACGTAATTATATTCAGCTTCTGACCCTCTCACCAAATGACAGAAAATGTGCCAGTGCCTTTGTGGGATCACTCACAATTAACTCCACGCCACGTGAATAGTCTTTCGTACCTTTTTATGACTTTAAGCATTTAAGGATTTAATTCACGTGGTTCCAAGATATCTTGCAGTTAAAACTGTTGTATATTACTGCTGTATATTACTGTCACTTTAAGAAACAATTGAGCTCACAAGTCACAATTTGAGGATCCTTCGAGTAAATGTCCGTTGGGCACCGGCCTACTCGGGAACAATGCAGGGAAATGCATGCCCCACCCACCTGTTGTATGCGTTGTCGGCACTTGCCCCTTTTATGCCCATATATGGAGATCTGTCAGGATGTGTTTACATTTTTGGGAAAGTCGGTCGGTCCCAGACGCCCATATATGGGCAATTGGGCATGACCATGTAGGCAGGGAATAGCGGTCGGTTCGGAGGTTCTAAACAACTTATCTACATGTACTGTAAGCCTATATATGGTGCACCCCACAGGGAATGGGATGGTGTGGTGAGGAGGGGAGTTGTGGAGATGGGAGAAATGCAAAACCAAAGAGTTATTGTCTGTTGTTGGAAATGTACATTTCTCAATTTGTCTTATAAAAGAAAAAGCTTTGAGCTCTTGTATTTAATGAGGATGAACAGATGTTTTTTTCTTTCTTTTTTTTCAGTTGAGGCTCAGGTAGGAACAGAGCAGCATCTCTTAGTCATATACAGGATATCACAAACTGTGAAATAAATACTTTTTATCCTATTTTGGAAATGTACAAGGCAAGCCTAGGCAACTGTTGTTGAGCTTCAACCACCCACACTGACTAAATATGTTTCAATGTTACTTAACTTCAATGAATGTATTTATGTCGATATTAAAAATCTAATCACAGTTCTAGTCTATCCTGTACCAAGAACATAATAGAATGCAGCATTTACAAAAGTACACAAAAAGGTTACAAACCAAGACAGAAAACAATACCAGCCATTCAATAATCATTGCGTTAATTACGCCTGAACAATTATGTTTGGCCCCCAAACTTCTTTACAGAGCTGTCTGTCAGTCAAGCCCAACAGAAATATGGCGCTATAGTCTCCTTCCTGTGTCACAGCTGACACACAAGAGCCAATGATGGATGCACTCGCGTTCCCAACAAAGCCCCGCAGCTCCGGGTCATTCATTTACAGAGGCGTTCTTAATAGAATCGACCCTGTAATAACCTCTACTCACTGTTTGTTTTTAACATAATATCATTACTTCTGTTGACACTACCCCCCCCTGCCCCGATCTCCTGCCCGAGAGAAGGGAGATTTATTCTAAAGCAGATGAAAAGGTGGGGCTGATACCCACAGCTGTCCCACTTCCCACACACCACCACAGGAAAGCTGCGCTTGGTGCATTTCAATGAGTCTGTAGATTTATCAATGGGCAATTCATTATTAATCGATCCACACAGTAAAAACGCCTGTTTTCATTTTAACCAGCTGTGAAGTTAAAATAAGGGTCAATTTGCATCCCAATGGCTGTGGTTACATGGACAATTCATTCAGAATGAATTCATTCCGAACAGAGATTCATACCCAACTGTTTATGGACCTGAATAAAAGTATATTCCGATTTAAATGGCATATACAGTACATATACCATCCCTCCAAACAATTCGGAATGGAATGGAATATTCCATTCCAGGGGTCTTCAATGTTTTCAGGCCAAGGGCCCCTTAGTTGAGAGAGAGATGAAGCAGGGACTTCATGAAGCAGGGACTTCATGGAATCAGAGATTCCATAATAGTTTCATCGTTTGACAGCACTATCCTCAGTATATTTTGGATTTGTGTCAATTTCAGATATTTAACCACTTGAACCATCAATACTTAATTAACTTGACCTTTCACTCTGTTCTTGGTCTGCTCTTTTTCCCCTCTACACCAAACCTCTTTGCCGAAAATAGCCGATCTACAAGGTTGTGAGCTTGTAGCTCTGCTATTTTTGGCTAAAGTTTTCGGAATATGGACACAAGGATTCAAGTGGTTAATATAAAAAAGAGAAAAAAGGTTTCTATCACAGATTTGGAGGACCCCCTGTAGTAACTCTGAGGACCCCCTAGGGCCCCCTGTTGAAGACCCCTGTTCTATTCCATTCTGAGGTGTTTACATGAGCATTTTTATTCTGAATGAGCAGTCAGTCTGAATAAGTGGGATAAACCGGCCCATGTAAACACAGTCCCAGGCGAATTTCCAACTGGGCCAAATCCAATGTACGTACGATCAGGTACCATCAGGCAATCAAAACCTCTTCTCTCAGACTTGAATCATCATGCTCCTCTCTCACACTCGTACGGTCAGGATACCACTCTCACACTGCTAGCATCACCTGTTCCTCTATCATATTGGTACCATTACTGTAGGTTATTATCAATAACCTATATAGTATCGATTTTCAATATGGCTTTTCCATAGTATCGATAATATCGATACTCAGTTTTTACCTCTCTCGTTGGTTTACACCAACGTTACTTTTATGTGTATCCTTCCTACTTTGGCTTATTCCTAGTTTTCTTAAAGGCCTATTTGTACTTAGAATGTGAAAACATCAAAGGCTCTAAAATCGCTGTGGTTGCGAGTTGGTATCGAGTATCGACATTTTTCAAAATATCGTATCGAAGTTACAGTAGAAATCCAGTATCGTAACACACCCCACGCACGCGCGCACGCACGCACGCACGCACACACACACACACACACACACACACACACACACACACACACACACACACACACACACACACACACACACACACACACACACACACACACACACACACACACACACACACACACACAATTGTAATAGAGGATCTACAGTAAATACATACATGCATTGAGAAGGACATCAATTTACATACAGTACGTGCAACATTCGAAGTTTATAAAACCACATCACACCAAAAACATTGATTAAACAATCCAGCAAGCAGAAATGTGGAGTGCGCTCCAATTAAACCAAATCCCCAGAGGGATATATCTCCATGATATAACAGGAGGAAATGATTATTGGTGAGAGAGAGTATCCTGGGCTTGCTGTGTTTCATCTCTTCCGGGGATCCGGTGAAAAAGATTGAGACGGTGCACGGCTCTGCACGCTTGATGCGCAGAACAAATTCCCTGTAGCTAACAGCATGTAGGCTGAGGCTCCCATCTCTCTCTGGAGGAGAAGAGAAATGTCAGAGAGACGGACCACTGCAACCATGACAAGTGGAGAGAGAGGGAGAGAGAGGGAGAGGGGAAGGGAGAGAGAGCGAGAGGGGGAAAGAGAGAGAGGGGGGGAAAGAGAGAGAGAGGGGGGGAAAGAGAGAGAGAGAGGGGGGAAAGAGAGAGAGAGACACGAGGTGAATATCGTCGTTGTCGGGTGAAAACCTTGTACATCCAAAACCGTTCGTTTTGCATTCATCATTTTAAAAATGAACTAGACTAGTGAAAACAGCCGATCTACAAGCACACACCGCCTCGTGGTGCGAGGCGTTGTGTGCTTGTAGATCAGCTGTTTTCACTACTTTTGAGCGACGGGTGCCATGGCATTGGTCAGAAAGCTCATTAGTCAGAATCTGGTGATGTTAACCTGGTGAAAAATACTATGCCTAAACCTAAACCTAACCCTAACCCTAACCTCAGTAAAACTATGCCTAAACCTAAACCTAACCCAAACCCTAACCCTAACCTCAGTAAAACTATGCCTAAACCTAAACCTAACCCAAACCCTAACCCTAACCTCAGTAAAACTATGCCTAAACCTAACCCTAAAACCTAACCCTAACTAAATTCTGACTAATGAGCTTTCTGTCTTATGGGCAGTCCCCGTGCGGCAGCCTTGTATGATGC
The DNA here is from genome assembly GCF_963921795.1 of Nannobrachium achirus. NCBI lineage: Eukaryota > Metazoa > Chordata > Actinopteri > Myctophiformes > Myctophidae > Nannobrachium > Nannobrachium achirus. The sequence goes on along the minus strand of NC_137815.1, from coordinate 63,320,579 downwards.
AGCAGGGATTTACTTTGCGAAAGAGCGTACACCTTTGAAACTTGGGAGATACGAGGTTTCCACCCCGACAACGACGATAATAAGCGATGTTCTCTCTCTCTTTGATGTTGTGCATAGGTGAGTTCCTGTCTATAGAGAGCTGAAACACCCATGGCTGTACTGCCAGCATGGACGTCATAGCTACACTACAATAGAAGGTCTTCTCTAAGCTATGTTGAATTTACCTTTTCCCAGTTGAATAACCTGTATCAAAGAGAGAGCGGCTGTGAGGTGCTGAGAACTGAGATATTGCAGTGGGCGAATTGTGAGTTGAACTAAGGTGAATGCCTTTCAGAGTCTCGTTTCTGTTGGCTGTGTACTCAGTTGCCGAATGCAAGATTGAAAAAAAAAAGAAATCTTTACTCAAAAGAAGAAAGTGTGAGGGGCACGATGGGGCAGTCGGTAGCGCTGTCAACTCTAAGGATGGGACGATATGAAGATTTCATATCATGATTATTGTGACAAAAAAAATCGCGATTTACAATACTATCGCGATAATCAAAATCCATTATCCTGGGCGGAACATTTGCCAAAAAATAGCAGATCTATAAGCTCACAATGTGTCGCAACGCGCCCATACCCTAGGTGGGGCTAGCGAAAGGGCCGTTCTGTTCGGAATTTGCATGTTCTCCCTGTGTCCCCTAGGGTAGGTTACCCTCACAAAAATACTGGTCTCTATACTGTCTCCCTCTGGTCAGCTGGAGGGGAAAGGAACTGGTTGGAATAAGGTGTTCCTTCCACGCGCTACGTCCTGGGAAATGCCCCCCTATCAGGTGATAGCTCACTCCTCATACTTTGAAGGAGGCATGAGCTCAGTTCGGGGCTCTCCCAAGGTTGGCAGAGGCAGAGTAGCACCCAGGATTACATCTTATGCGATTGGAGTGAAAAATGGCTTACAAAATCGTGGGATAAAAAAAGATATTCTAAAAAAAGAATAGAGATAAGAAAGTGTGTGAAATATGAGGTTTCACAAATACTCCCAATACAAATGGACCCTGTAAATATACTGTATACTGTGTATAGCAAGGGGAAAGAGGGGTGGGTGGGTTTGCTTTTCTTCTTTTCATTGTTTTTTGAGTTGTTGTATGTTGTTTCTTTGTACATTTATCGTGTGATTTTTATTTTGTTTTCTTATTTTATTCATAATACATTTGTTTAAATTTTCTACATTCATGCTTTGAAAAAAATAAAGAAAGAGTTGATAACAAAAAAGCATTTGGATATTTTTTCATTAAAAAAGCATACAATATTAAACATGATGAAAGTGTGGTTTGTATAATTTTGGCACAGACTACAATATTCAAATATATTGAAAGTCATGTCTTCCTGATGTAGGAGGCAATGGAACCTAAATGTAATAAATGAACAAATTATTGAATTTCTTTAATTATTTCACTGGAGTGCAGGACACATTTAAGCAGGGGAACCAGTAATGTGTAATTAATTAAAAGGAAATTCGAAAACCATGCCCTATGAAATATTAGCATGAAAATTATCTCAGAGTGTATAACTGTGTGCGTGTTTGGGGTGACGCTTCCCTACAGTAGCTGTCATGGCGTTTCTAATTGGCCGGGAAATGTTTAAGTGAGAGTGACAGGAATGCTTGGGTTGCCGGAGCCAAGACTAAAATGATCATCGCTAATGTACTGTTACCTCCCATGCACCCAACATGCTTCATCTATACTGTGTGGCACAGCAAACGTAGCCGATCTATAAGTTCACGTTGTGAGTAGGGATTTGACGACATGAAAATTTCATATCACGATTATTGTGACAAAATAAATCACGATTTACAATATTATCGCAATAATCAAAATCCATTATCCTGGGGTGGAACATTTGCCAAAAAATAGCAATATCTGACGCGTTGTGAGCTTGTAGATTGGCTATTTTTTGACATTTGATTGAGAGTGAAAAAAGACTGTATTAAGTACGTATATAATAAGTACCTTTTACCAATTACAGAGGGTTTAAGTGGTACCGGATATGCAGCTCCGCAAATAAAAGGTGAATTGATCCCAGTGCATGACGGAGGACGATATCACGATAAATTAATTCCCCACGATACGATTACCGTGAGTGTTTTTTATCACGATAAACGATAATATCACGTATCGTCCCATCCCTAGTTGTGAGCTTGCAGATCCGGACATTTTGGCATACAACACCGACGCAACAAAATATAAATCACCATCACCAAATCATGAGTCACCATATTCCACCCATTTGATAATAGTCATATTTGAGGTGTATGGACATGTTTTTTTGTGTGTGTTTGTGTGTGTGTGTGTGTGTGTGTGTGTGTGTGTGTGTGTGTGTGTGTGTGTGTGTGTGTGTGTGTGTGTGTGTGTGTGTGTCTGTGCGTGCGTGTGTGTGTGTGTGTTAATGAGGTATCCCGTAGAGAAAGGCCTGATGTTCATCCTCCCATACACACCACCTGGCAGACACAGCTTCCCCTGGTCTAATCCTATTTTTTACCTCTCCCCTTTTTCCGTTGTTTTCCCTTTTAAACGATCGATCCCTACCAGCCTGCTAGTGCTCTGCCTGTGTCCCTCTGTAGATGGTTGCTATAGTGCTCTGCCTACCTGTCTCTCTCTATAGAACAGGGGTCTTCAACAGGGGGTCCGGGACCCCTAGGGGGTCCTCAGAGTTACTACAGGGGGTCTTCCAAATCTTTGAGTGATAGAAAGGTTTTTTTTTCTCCTTTTTTATATTAACAATTTTAACTCTAGTGTCCATATTATTCTGAGAACTGGCTGTAGACAAAAATAGCAGATCTACGAGCTCACAACGCCTCACAGCGCGAGGCGTTGTGAGCTTGTAGATCGGCTATTTTCGGCAAAGAGGTTTGGTGTAGAGGGGAAAAAGAGCAGACTAAGTACAGAGTAAAAGCGTTTATTATACTGTAGGTAATGACGGCTCAAGTGGTTAAATATCTGAAAACACAAATTGACATGAATCCAAAATACACTTTTGATTGTGCTGTCAAACGATGAAACTATATGGCATCTATGAAAAGGTTGTGGGGGTCCCTACTTCATCTCTCTATCAACTAAGGGGTCCTTGGCCTGAAAACGTGGAAGACCCGTGCTATAGATGGTTGCTAGTGCTCTGTCTTCCTGTCTCTCTCTATAGAAGCTTGACTAGCAAGCTCTGCCTACAGTAGCTGTCTCTCTATGTATTTCTGTACCCATTTCCTCTCTTCTTCATCCTCTTCTTCATCTCTCTGGCTCTCTGCCTCGTTTTCCCCTCTGTGCTTCTCTTTGTCTCTCTACTTTCTCTTTTTTTCCCCTCCCTCCCTCCATCCCTCCCTTCCTCCCTCCTCTCCCTCCTCCTACTCGACATCTGAGCCAACAATCAATGGCATTTCATTCCGGCGAAGGAACAAATGGAATTCCAGCTGAGAGAACGCAGCAGCGGGCGGCGAACAAAGACTTTCTGTGACGTTGAATTCATCCCCCCCCAACCCACCCTACAGTTTCCAGCGGCAGCGGACATGGCATGAGCATCTCAGGGACCCCTTTCACTGGGGCTCTGCCACTTCCTCACATACACACGCACATACGTTTTAATGTCCATTTATGCAGAAAGTCTGTATAGGCTGTTTGGACCGGATTATGGGTGTCTCCTCTCTCTTAATACTTAAAGACTCTAGTGTGTCTGCTAGGGATGGGACGATACGCGATATTATCGTTTACCGTGATAAAAAAACACTCACGATAATCGCATCGTGGAGATTTAATTTTTTCGTGATATCGTCCTCCGTCATCCACTGGGATCAATTCACCTTTTATTTGCCGAGCTGCATATCTGGTACCATTTAAACCCTCTATAATTCATAAAAAGTACTTATAATATACGTACTTGATACAGTCTTTTTTCACTCTCTATGAAATGTCTTTGCCAAAAATAGCCGATCTACTCAAAACGCGCCACGTTGTGACACGTTGTGACACGTTGTGACGCGTTGTGAGCTTGTAGATCGGCTATTTTTAGGCAAATGTTCCCCTGTAAATGTTCCGCCTCAAGATAATGGATTTCGATAATTTCGATAATTTCGATTATTGCGATAAAATCGTAAATCGCGATTTCTTTAAATCGTGATATGACATTTTCATATCGTCCTATCCCAATGGTCTACACAATGGCTTTTATGTTAACTAACATAGAATCAGGGTCTGAGTCCCATGGGCATTTCTCTGCTCTCCGCAAAGACGGCTGATTAAACTGCTTCACGACGACCATCGACTATTGTTGTTCTAACCTTGACGAGCTGCTGTCAGCTCCATCACAATACTCTGTTTACTCTCTCATCACATCTCCTTCAATCTCGCTCGTGTTGCAAAAAAAAAAAAAAGAACAGAACAATAGAAAACTAAAAAGGAACCTCTCCTGAAGTAATGATTTAGTTTCTCTCCCCTTGCCGTCTAATGTCAGTTTAGAATGGGAATAAATGCATATTATGTGCCGGCTTCCTCACAGTCTCACAGCTCAGAGATGTGTTTCATTAAACACAATCGAGACGTGCCGGTGAGAAGCAACACTCGATAGAAGCAGGAGTTGAGAACACGACTGACGGAAATAGCACTGTGTTACATTCTCATAAAAATAATAGTCTTTGATCAATCTCCTTCCAAACAAACGAAACTTACTTCATGTGTTCTTTCTGGAGTTTTATTCTTCCAAAGATCAGGACGAACGGATACAAATAATTGAGTATTTCCTCAGCCATCAACCTGCCCAAACTCACGCTAAAGACAGACGTCTCCTTCTGAGGAAACTTCCTGCGGCTTTTGCAAGTTTTATGAACTATAGATGTGGACGTGTGTGGCTTTCAAGTATGTTATCACTGAGTATAAGTAGGCTATTACTGGTGGAATTTGGCGCAACAGAATCACCTTTTTGAAATGAGTAAAGGGCTGTCCATACTGTCTCCGACCGCCAAACCTTTCGTCGGAAAGTTTCCGACTTTCCGACGTGCAGCTTTCCGAACTCTAATTCGGGTTAATGCTTTTCAGACGTCGCGAGTGACATATTTGTAGTCGAACCCGACCTTTCAGACGAAAAGTTTGGTGGTCGGAGACAGTATGGACTGAACTTAATTGAACCTCGCAATCAAATTTTAAATATTTTTTTCCTACAGGCCTAATGTTACTAGAGAGACAACTAAACAAGAATAGAGGGTATGCGCGTGACATCATCATCATACCAGGAAGTTATGCGGGAACGCCTACTGAGTGGCAAAAAACTACTTTCTGGCCTTGACAGCCCATACATCCAAACAGAAAAGTCCTATCTGATTGCATTAACCCATTTAGAACGGGTACACATTATTGTGTATCATTATTTTATGCTTTAACTATTGAAAAATAGCAGATATACAAGCTCACAGCTTGTAGATCTGCAATTTTTTAATGTTTCTATGTCAGCAATCTGGCTAGCCATTGTCAAAGAAAAGGTCCTTTTCACTTAAATGGAGCTCAGTTAGTTTGTTCTTGAGAGACTACTATGTCAGTGGTGCTCAAACCTTTTCATGTGAAGGACCCCCAAAATGATATTTATTTGGCCACGGACACCCATCTCAAAATATTTAGTTCCAGGGACCCCCCAGAAGCAAATATTTTCGCTTTGAAAATACATACCGGTATATTCAAAGATTTGCACACATTTTCACGACTTTAAAAAAAATAGCAGATCTACAAGCTCGCAGCGCGGCACTCGTGAGCTTGTATATCTGCTATTTTTCACTGTTTAAAGCATTCAATCATTTTTAAACGACATTACACGATGTTAAACTCACTTTAACGCTCACTTTGCCACTCGATTTGCCATTCCCTTTACGCATGCGCATACCTCTATAGTGGGTTTATTTATCTGTATACAATCTATTGCTATTCAGTGTAACGCACCAAGCACATATTCCTTATACCGTACACGCAAACAAGAAAAGGAAAACTTCTGACTCTGTGGGCTCTATCTATGATGCCATAAAAATGAGTGGCCATGCAATGGCGCGATATAAAAAGTACATTCATGTTGATCAAAGCAAGAATGCACCATGAGTCCCCCGCATTGCCCCTACCCTGACCCCCAACACTTACACCTCACTATCTGCCAGCTGCATGGATCTGCCTCCGGCGTAGCCTTGCCTGACAGTCTGGCCAGCTGTGGCTTCCCTTTTTAGGCATAGTGGTGGAGATGGATGGAGAGAGACAGAGATGAGAGAGGGGGACAGAGAGAGAGAGAGAGAGAGAGAGAGAGAGAGAAAGAGAGAGAGAGATAGAACTGTGTGAACTAGATGGGACGATATGAAAATGTCATATCACGAATATTGTGACAAAATAAATCGCGATATACTATATTATCGCAACAATCAAAATCCATTATTTTGGCCGAACATTTGCCGAAAAATAGCAGATCTACAAGCTCACAACGTGTCGCGTTGCGACACGTTGTGAGCTTGTAGATCGGCAATTTTTTGGCAAAGACATTTGATAGAGTGTGAGAAAAAGACTGTATCAAGTACGTATTTTATAAGTACCTTTTACCAATTATAGAGGGTTTAAGTGGTACCGGATATGCAGCTCGGCAAATAAAAGCTGAATTGATCCCAGTGCATGACGGAGGACGATATCAAGATAAATTAAATCTCCACCATACGATTATCGTGAGTGTTTTTTATCACGATAAACGATAATATCGCGTATCGTCCCATTCCTAGTGTGAACTGCCATTTTTTTCTAAAGCAGTCCTGTCCTTGACAATCAAAAGTGAGTCCATGAACAAAGATGTTGCATAGAAGGATACACACACACACGCACGCACGCACACACATGCCGCACTCACAGACGCCAATAGCCTACGAGAGAGTGCGCTGATTGCGATGACAATTGTATAACTCAGAGACAGAGATGCCCGATAGGACTGAATAAGCCCAGCGAGGCTCCATGGGAATTATTAATGAATGCACTGACATTTCTTTTAATCGACCTACCCTATTGTTAGATGTTGTCCAGCACAGAGGGAGGTGTGAGCGAATGGGGAGAGCAGAGGGAGGGGGGGGGGGGGGGGGATGTGGGTGCTTATAGCTAATGAAAAACATACTGCACCAGAGCATGGCGGATTGTGCAGAGGATGGCAGAAATAAGCCGGCGTGCTCCCCAGGGGAAAATTCAGCCCCACGGTAGAACAGCCAATCGGCCCGACCAACATTAACCCATTTAGGCCAAGAATTATTGAATGCTTTAACCGGTGAAAAATAGCAGATATACAAGCTCACAGCGCGGCACCGAGTGCCGCGCTGCGAGCTTGTAGATCTGCTATTTTTGAAAAAGTCTTTGAATATATGTATTTACAAAGCGAACGTTTGTAACTCAAATTTTGCTTCTGGGTTGTCCCTGGAACTAAATATTTTGAGATGGGGGTCCGTGGCCAAACACATATAATTTTGGGGGTCCTTCACATGAAAAAGGTTTGAGAACCACTGACATAGTAGTCTCTCAAGAACAGACTAACTGAGCTCCAGTTAAGTGAAAAGGACCTTTTCTTTGACGATGGCTGGCCAGATTGCTGACATAGAAACATTAGAAGGATTCAAAAGACACTTATAGAAGCGGGTCAAAATTCAAATATTCAAGATTTTCAAAAATAGCAGATCTACAAGCTCGCAGGGCGGCACTCGGTGCCACGCTGTGAGCTTGTATATCTGCTATTTTTCAATAGTTAAAGCATAAAATAATGAAACACAAATTGTGTACCCGTTCTGAATAGGTTAACACACATTATACGCCAGCACACATGCTTACTGCAGCATAGCATCACGTGCCGGTATCTGCTCTCTTCTTTTCACTCTGATCTGATGATTTGAATTTCTAATGCCTGACAATTTCTATGTAGTTGTGTGCCGGTGTCATCCTCCACAGGCTCACAACGCGTTGCATCGCAATCCTTTCTGAGCTTGTAGATCTGCTCTTTTTGGTGTGGGACAAAGTATGACAGTGTTTTATGGTCTGGAGAGCAACATTCAGTGCAGAAACAGACATTATTAATCTAACACTGACAGTTACACACCTCAATTCAGAAACACCTCTATTCAGAAGATTGGCTTCCATTATTCTAAATAGAGGTGTCACCTAACCCTAACCCTAACCTAAACCCTAACCCTAACCTCAGTGGGGGTATTTCTGAATAGGGGTGTGATAGATATGAATTATGATACATAATTGTATGATTTGTGTATGAGGCTCATATGACCATAAGGTTATATTATGAACTGAACTTACAGTATAGGAGACCATGTTTTTGGTGGTACTGTGAGTTCAGGCTACTGATTACAGTCATGGCAACTTTGGTTGCCCTGACTACGAGATCATGTTTGCCAGACCCAGAGGGTCGGCCTACATAAGGCTTTGTCTGTCCTGTTTTTCTCCATAGATGGTCATGATGATGACATGATGATGACATGAGAGAGGGATAGACCGACAGACAAAGCCTTCATGTCATCACAATGACATGAGGGAGGGACAGACCGACAGACAAAGCAAAAGGCTTTGTCTGTCGGTCTGTCCCTCCCTCTTTTCTCCATATTTGGTCACAATGATGTCACAAATGATGATGACATGAGGGAGGGACAGACAGCCTATAAAGGGACAGACAGCCTATAAATGTACCATTAAATTTATAGGCCCAGAGGGTTGGCAGAACCGGGGTCTGGCACAACCAGGTTGACCTGGTCTAGTTTGGTTATACGTATCTCTGTTTTCTTGTTATGATATGGGGACCAATCAATGAGCCCCACGATCATATTCTGTCATATACTGTATCCTTATATACTGTATGTTAACTTCCATCTTGGAAGCGAGAGAATTTATCAAGCTGCCACCAGGGTGGTAGCTCACTGTTTGTCTCCTTGTCTGACTCTCTTCAAATACAGCAATTTATTGATAGTCCTTTGGCTCGTCTCTGTCTTATTTTGGTTATGGATTTATATATAGGAATATCTATCCATATAGTTTCAAGTCACTACACTGATCATACAGCATATACAGTATGTGATAGGTACTATATCTGTTGTCAGTTAACATTGATCCATGGATACCTCAATACATTGACTAGCATTTCTACAGTCAGGGCCTGATTAACCCAGTATGTGTAAACACCATAGATTTGCATGATATTAATGGTTAGAGTACAAATTCAACAAATATCAGACCAAAAAACGCAGCCACCAGAAAGATAAGCCCAAAAATTGCTTTGCATGGCAACCCTGACACACTACAAATGTACAATTTAGGCATTTAGCAGACGCTCTTAATCCAGAGCGATTTACAATAAGCAAGGTAATACATCAATACATCAACATCAATACATCAAATGCATAGAAATAGTCATCTAAGAAAAATAACGTAGGTAAGCAAGCACCTATATACAGTATATAACTCACACACACTCACACAAGGAGAAAAAAGGCTGGCTAACTCCACAGAGCTCAGTTAAATAAAGTCTTACCTCGCGCCCTTCTATCAAGGTGCCCAGATGCCCAGCCTGTCCCTAGTGCATATTCCACGGGGGCACACACAACAACAACATCATCCAGCTTCTTTGAACAGCGCCGAAAAAGTTAGTACTGTACGTAGGTAAGTATCGTAAATGTAAAAGGCCATGTCCTATGGATGTCTGTAGTTGTCCCGAGGTGGTAAAAGCATATTCCGTTGAGAAACAACTGTTTAATTCGGGTATAGATAAGCTGGAGTCATCATGTTTAGACGTTTAGACAGTCACTATGATTGGATGAGAAAGACGTCTATGAGAATCCCAAACCACTTGTGCAAAACACCCGCCCCCCAAATGCTGTGATTGGCTTAGAAGCAATGCTACGGGTGCTTCAAAGAGTCAAAAAAGGCAATTGGTTTAGAAGCCATGCTACGGGTGCCCCAGAGGATCAAAAAAAGGGAATTTCTGATTTTTTTTTATATCATTATAATGTTTTTCTCTTAATCATATTGTGCCCCACGTTGGCATGTGCCCCTGGGCCCATGGTAAATCCGGAGCTCTCATTAATGCCAGTCTTTAATACTTGCATATATTACAATCGCAGTGGACTAATCTGCTACTTGATTCAAATTAATTGTATTCACGTATTTGATTAAATCACTAGCACTTTGCAAGTTACATTAAGTGCAATCAGGGGAAGGGGGAATTGCATTTGCTTAACAACATTTGCATATTATATGGGCAATGGCAAAGTGCTCAAGTGGTTGGCAGACAACATGCTTGTTCCAGTAGTTTCAGCAGAGAGAAATGGCTCTTGAGAGCTGAGCATTTTCCGGATTGTGTTCTCGCATCACATTATCCAAACCAACACATCTGACACTCTTGTTATTTGACGGCAGAATTAAGGATGAGTGAGTGAGTTTGTACGATGAGCTGGTGTTTGCGATTGAGTCACAATGGAACCCAGTAAGTAACACCACGGCGGTCACAAGGGTGTCACATCACATGCATAAATAGTGTCATTTTGACATGTGTCTCAACCCCCTCGCAGCCTCTTTTAAGCCTGAGAGACACAACAAACACACAACGATTTATGCTTCTCCAAGGCAAGGATTAGATTCATATACACATGCACTCGAACACAAATACAGGTGTTCACACAGACACAAGACAAAGAGACACAATCACGCAAATTGGATGGCAAATCACAACCTCCGCCCCTGATTTCTCACATGCCTCTCTTCTAGCGCCACCATCATGCAGATTTTTGCAAAACCCTTTTTTGAACACTGCTCCTACAGATGTTGCCCTAAAATCACGCAAAGCGGTACACAGTATCTCTGAAGTCATGTTATCAACATGGATCTGTCCCATTTCCCATTATTCCCTCCTGATTGGCTACAATTGCCTTCTAAAATTGCCTTCTAAATGATTAGGGAGTCTTACTGGTGTAGAGTAGGCACACAGTGTGTCTCGCTCCCCCAATCAATGCTGTCTATTTAATATTGTAGCCACGTTTTGTTTAATTTAATTGCTTCACCTTTATCAGGCTCCCTTCTAAAAGCTTATATAGCTTCTCCTGGAGGCCTGATTCATGCACATCCTGATGCTGTTCTGAATCTGAAGACTGCAAGTGTATCTTTTTCTGCTATGTGAATAAAACAATTAATTCATTAAATCATTCATTCATTCATTCATTCACACACACATGCACCCTCCAAATGACAGGTTATAGAGTCGTCAGGCCGTACTTGTGGCACACTCCAGTCTCCACACAAGCTTTTGTACAGCAAGCTAAACATATCCATAATGTCTTTGTGTCAGCACCAATTAATTTAAATGTCAATTCAGTTCCAGAACTCATGCCGGTTTCGATTCTGCTTTCAAAGCCACAGTGAGACGTATAAAAGTTATATGTGCTGTCCGAGTGGGCCCAATATCCGAAAAAGAATCCAACTTTTCTCCCCTAGTGTGAATTATCTCTCCCTCACCCCTTGCTGTCAACATGAGTCCACTCATCACTACAGTAAATCCTCCTGCTCCCACGACTGCGTAGACAGTGGGCCTGACATTAAGACAGATGGATTTTTGCCCTCAATCCGCTTAAGACATCAGAGACGGAGTGACTTTGTTCAATTTTTTAAAGAACATTTTAATACAGCCACTTTCATGTCTGAGTGCCTCCCCGTGGTTACAGAGCCTGAGTCAGGAGACTGCTGCATAGCAGGCAGCCTGGAAGAAAGAGAACCTCCAGAACAATGAAGCCGCTCCTATTTTCTGCCCAGCCATCTCGTCTAGTCAGCCTTGATGCATAGGCGTCCAAGTTGCAAGCCTTTTTGTTTGAAGAAATAAAGAAATACAGAAACAAACCCTATAGGATAAACTGGGTCTAACACTGTCTGGAACTCGATTGCAAAGTTTGCTACTACGCTGCTTTTTCTGTAATAATTGTAGTATTCTTTGGTGACATTTTAATGTTCAATTCCACTGTTTCAGCCGGTTTGTGTTTGCCTGAGATGAGCCTTCTGTTTACTGTATACCGTAGCCAAAAATAAATGGAATAACGTTCCTCTCTAATCCAACGTTCTACAATCCTACAGTACAGTACATCCTACAATCAAACTTTCCTCCAGTCCGCACCTAGAAACCTTATCTGGCAGGCAGAACAAAAAATGGATTGTTTCTCGCCTTCTTTCCAGAACTTGGGTTTCCTCCAACATAATTCCATCACAGACCCGGTTCCAGAACTCATCACTCTCTGACTGTTTGTTTCAAAGGAAAGCCGGGGAGAGAGAGAGAGAGGGGGAGAGGGAGAGGGAGAGAGAGGGGGAGAGGGACAGTGAAACAGTCAGGATGATGCAGTTTGGTAGAAGTGAAAGTGTTTTTCTGTGTTATCACTGGGAGAGGCTGACTTCTGCCGGCCTGATAACACATGTCTCTGTGTGCTCGCTGATGGGCAGAATGGCCAAGTCATTTCATGTCAGGACACAGACGAGCTGCTCCCGAGTGAAAGAAAAGTCACATGCAGTCCTGACGCCGTGGTCAGAGGTTATATAAGTTATAACTCCTTTTTGTATCTCCACTACAGTACATTACAGGCATGTGCACAAATAGACATCAAAGGGGGCTTGAGCCCCTGCCCTTTTATCCGTCTGTAAAAAGTGCCCCCTCTCCAGACCATGAATGCAGTTTTTACTATGGTGAAAGAAATGCAAATGCCCCCTCTTTCCATGCTATACCTGAAGGCAGCATTCAAGAGAATTGCCTTGTCCAAACTCTCCTGAACTTGAAGCATCTTATGTTGAAAGAATTGCCCTCTCTGTGTAGAAATACATAACGTTACGGCACATCTCAAGTATTCACTTGATAATGCTTAGTTCAGTGTGGTATCAAGCACTGAAAATAGCCGACCTCCAAGCTCACAACGCGTCGCAGTATTTTCACCAAAAGGCCCTTTTAGAAATTTCAGCCCCTGCCTCCCTAACATTCTCTGCACGTCCCTGGTATATTAGCTCTACAACTAGCTTTCCTACAGCAGTACATAATGGTACTGTACATTGCCTCAACCGCCACCATGCTAGAATGCCAGGGGGCATATTCTACTACATACTGTAAAGTGGAGATGCATACAGTATAGTACACACGAATATGTGATGTGTACTCGGCAGAAGGGCTCTTTCTCCATTCCCGTCACCCTCCCTCCACGCTCTTTAACCCATTTAGGCCTAGAATTATTGAATGCTTTAACCAGTGAAAAATAGCAGATATACAAGCTCACAGCGCGGCACTCGGTGCGAGCTTGTAGATCTGCTATTTTTGGAAAAAGTCTTGAAAATGTGTGCAAATCTTTGAATATGTGTATTTTTAAAGCGAACTTTTGTAACTCAAATTTTACTTCTGGGTGGTCCCTGGAACTAGATATTTAGAGATGGGGGTCCGTGGCCAAATAAATATCGTTTTGGGGGTCCTTCACATGAAAAGGTTTGAGAACCACTGACATAGTAGTCTCTCAAGAACAGACTAACTGAGCTCCAGTTAACTGAAAAGGACCTTTTCTTTGACGATGGCTGGCCAGATTGCTGACATAGAAACATAGCTTTTTTTTTTTTTAAAACCTTAGAAGGATTCAAAAGACACTTATAGAATCAGGTCAAAATTATAATTTTCACGATTTAAAAAAAATAGCAGATCTACAAGCTCGCAGCGCGGCACTCGGTGCCGCGCTGTGAGCTTGTATATCTGCTATTTTTCAATAGTTAAAGCATAAAAGAATGATACACAAAATGTGTACCCGTTCTGAATGCGTTAATTTGCATTTTGGCCCAGGACCTGCATGTGCCTGCAGGGCCTCATGATGGTACGCTGGCAAGATTCATTGAGAGGAATGAGAATCCTGAGGGCAGAGGTAGCGCATGTTTCATTTGGGGGACAGCTCCATTACTTCAATGGATGTGGCGTATAGGGTGGGATCACCATGGAACATGATGTATGACCCAGGCAGGGGCAGCGTCACACCAAATTCTGGGCCCCGGGTACAAGGATTCACTGCTGGATGTTCCCCCATGAATGTTAACTATTGAAAAATAGCAGATATACAAGCTCACAGCGCGGCACCGAGTGCCGCGCTGCGAGCTTGTATATCTGCTATTTTTGGAAAAATCGTGAAAATGTGTGCAAGAAACCTATGTCAAGGACCCCCAAGATGATTATGTATTTGGACACGGACCCCGATCTCAAAATATCTAGTTCCAGGGACCCCCCAGAAGCCAAATTTGAGTTAGAAATGTTTGCTTAAAAAAATACATATATTCAAAGATTTTCACACATTTTCACAACTTTTCAAAAATAGCAGATCTACAAGCTCGCAGCGCGGCACTCGGTGCCGCGCTGTGAGCTTGTATATCTGCTATTTTTCAATAGATCTACATTTATAAGGGCCCCTCCACCTTGGGCCCCGGTAACTCAGTCCCACTTTCCCACCCCTTGTGACGCCCCTGGACCCGGGACTCTTAGCATGAAAACATTCATCACCGTGAGGGACAGGCACAAATCACATGCATGGCCTGCTCCTTGTTGACCTTTACAGGCTATCATAGTTGCCCGATGAACAATGAAACGGCGAAAATAAAAGAAAGATGAAAAATAAAAGGCCAGGAAACGGTTAGAAGCGACATGTTTAGCCGTTTAGCCTTTAGTCACCGTAGAAGGCGCGAGACAAAAAGAACGTGTCAAATAACGCAGGAATTAGCCGGCTAATCAATCACATAGATTAGAATAGTTGACACCAGCCTCGGCGCATGCAAGGTCCACAGCTAGTCTAGGCAGGAGGTGTGGAGTGCTTTGCCCGGTGATTGGGCTTCAGAGGGGGGTCTTCTGCGGGAGAGGTAGCTGCCTGCGCCGCAGTTGGTCCTACGTCGTAAATCATGCTCCCTGCTTCTTTAGATTGGTTTAAATCGGGCCCCTCTTTTGGGCCTTCGCCTGGGTCCCTGGGCTTATTAGAGCCCCAAACTGAGAGGATAACCACGGCTGCTATTCATCAGGCGCCCCTTAAAAAGGAAAACGGGAACCAAAACCATTCATTTGGATCATCCATTTAACTTTGTCTCCTTCACAGGCACAGAATCGTTGCATAACCGCGTAAATGTGTGGCACTCAGCTGTTCACATAGCCTCGGTACCCATGTTTTTTTTTGTAAAAAACTACTATTCACCAGGAAGAAATTACAAAAATGTCACTCTCTTTAAAGAGCAAAGAGCTGAGGTACAATCACACTTCCCATCATAACAGGCAGAAGTCAAAGTGACAATTTGAGGGGCAAAACTCGCTGAATTCTAAATAAATAAGATGCTTATAACATATTCACTTTAACACGCCTAACAATGGCACCTTGTTGTCTTGGTTTGACTGTGGGCTGTGTCTTTGAATTTGCCTCTTTCATGTAGCATAAGAAGAAGCCTTGTGCGCCCTAATCCCAGTGGAATAGAACGGATTTCCTGCAGTTATCATTTTGTTAGATTTGGCTCTGTATTTTCACTGTTGAACCAAGAACAAAATCAATGTAGACAAAGCCAAGAACTGAAACTGGTTGGAAACAATTATTGAGCAAACGAAACATTTTTCGCAACAGACATGTAATAATGGAATTGCTAGCAATTGAGAACTATTATATAACATTAGATCATAGGAAAAACTATATGCAATACAATATAAGTGTGTTTTGTCAATGGCATAGAGACAAAATCTCCACCAGGGTAACAATGGTCAACAAAGACACCATTCAAACCTGAGCCTGTTTGAATAGCAGCTTTCTATCTGATCAATACAGATTGAGTACTGAACAAAGCCCTGGACGTCTCTTTGTTATTATCCAGACACAATACCTGTCATGGGGTGTTTAAAGAGAGAGCTTTTTCCTTCTTTCAAAATGAAGCCATTTAAAAAAGCCAATCAAATTACAGGGAATATATAACAACTCACATAACAAGCCCATTTTACACCTGATAACCTCATGGCAAACGATGTCATTGTAACTTTAGACAGCTGCGGGGTACTGGCACATGCGGTAAGCCATAAAGCTTGACAGGGTTCGGTGGCAACATGGAGAAGTGCTGCTTTTCTTTTTATCGACGGCGAAATCCGATAGTCTTAAATATCTGATAGCTCATCGTGTAGATACAGAAACATGGCTTATCTTGGCACGGCAGCGTCTCTAAAGCCATACATAAACACTGGCAGCTTTACATCACAAACAGTCACCTCAGTATGCTTCTGTCCTGTCAGCAAAGCCCTTGAGTGCCTCAGTATAGAGGAGAACAGGGACGTGCAGAGAATGTTAGAGAGGCAGGCGCTGACATTTCTAAAAGGGCCTTTTGGTGAAAATATCGAAAATAGCAGACCTCCAAGCTCGCGTTGTGAGCTTGGAGGTCGGCTATTGTCAGTACTTGATACCACACTGAACTAAGCATAAGCAAGTGAATACCGGAGATGTGGCGTAACGGCATGGATTTCTACACAGAGATGGCACTTCTTTCAACATAAGATGCTGCGTTCAAGTTCAGGAGAGTTTGGACAAGGCAATTCTCTTGAATGCTGCCTTCAGGTATGGCATGGAAAGAGGGCATTTGCATTTCTTTCACCACAGTAAAAACGAGATTCATAGTCTGGAGAGGGCACTTTTTACAGACGGATAAAAGGGCAAGGGCTTAAGCCCCCTTTGATGTCTATGTGTGCACATCCCTGGAAGAGAATACGGCAGAGCGAGAGAGAGAGAGTGAGAGCGAGAGAGTATTAGAAGAGTGTGAGGGAGATAAAGGAAAGTACTGTATAAAGTTGAGTAAAGGTGCCCTCAACACCCTTTGCATTGCTGACTCAATTATATGAAGTTATATCAACTTCTTTCCACCTCAAGTTATGAGCACAGTTGAATTGTGCTGATTGGGTTATGTATCATTTATTGGCTGCCCGTTTGCATTTTGAAAAGGAGAGTTCCTGGAGTACTTGTCGGAGCAAAGGCGGCCGCAACAGTCCAGCTTAAACCCTTTCTGATCAAATCGAGCGCCTAACCGATCTTGACACGCTTTTTAAGCCATTTAGGCCTATAATTATTGAATGCTTTAAATATTGAAAAATAGCAGATATACAAGCTCACAGCGCGGCACCGAGTGCCGCGCTGTGAGCGCTGTTAATCTGTATTTTTAAATCGAAAGTTTGTAACTCAAATTTTTCTTCTGGGGGGTCCCTGGAACAAAATATTTTGAGATGGGGGTCCGTGGCCAAATACATATAATTTTGCCAGTCTTTCACAAGAAACAGTTTGAGAACCACTGACATAGAAACATAGTTTTTTCAAAAAACCTTAGAAGGATTCAGAAGACACTTATAGAATCGGGTCAAAATATTCAATGACACATTTTCAAGATTTTTCAAAAATAGCAGATCTACAAGCTCACCGCGCAGTGAGCTTGTATATCTGCTATTTTCCTAGCTAAAGCATAAAATAATAACACGCAATAATGCGTAACCGTTCTAAACGGCTTAATAACTGCACGAGATTTGATGAGATATTGTGCTGAACCAACTTGTTTCTAAAGCGAAACGCGGGGGAGCCATCGATGCAGTGCATATTGATTTTTTTTACTTTCTATTTATTTCTCCCCCATGCAGAGCGTCCTCCAACACCATCCTGCACACCGGCTGATAAACACAGGCGGTCAATGCACCGTGATGGTGCTGGGATTAAGGCGGAGACATCCTTCAAAGCCCAGCCCGGGCCCTCTGTCTCGCTCACAGGGGAAAGGTCAGGTGGAGGATATAGGGGAAAAGGCAGGGGCGGGGGGGGAAAGTGGGACGGAGTTACTAGGGCCCAAGGTGGAGGGGCCTGTCTTTAGCTATTGAAAAATAGCAGAGTGCCGCACCGAGTGCCGCGCTGCGAGCTTGTAGATCTGCTATTTTTGAAAAGTTGTGAAAATGTGAAAGAGATCTTTGTACTTTTTAAGTAAATTTTGCTTCTGGCGGGTCACTGGAACTAAATATTTTGAGATGGGGGTCCGTGGCCAAATACATAGCACTTCACATGAAGAAGTTTGAGCACCACTGATATAGAAACATATTATTATTATTTATTTATTTTTACTTAGAAGGATTTAAAATATTCAAAGACTTGCACAAATTGTCAAGATAATGTTTTCCCACTCTAAATGGGTTAAACCTCCTCCCCCTATGAAGAACATTCATGGGGGGCCCACAGTGAATCCTTGTACCCAGGGCCCAGAATTCTGTGCGACGCCCCTGAGGGGAAGGCAGGACTCGCCCATGCATCTCGTAGACAAATTGGGCAGGTGAGGAGTGGCAGGTGATAAGCCCGGCATGGAAGGGCACGCATGTATATCTGTGTCCTCAGAGATAATGGGTTCAAAGGTGCGTTAAAGGTCAAACGGTAGATATGCACGGGCATGGGGTGGCATTACTAAACACATACATGTCATGCATGTTGCATGGGGGGCATTACTAAACACATAACATGTCATGTCATGCATGCTGCACGGAGCGAGGACAACCATGGGGTGTCGCACCAGATTCTGGGTCCTGGGTACTTTAACTATTGAAAAATAGCAGATATACAAGCTCGCAGCGCGGCACTCGGTGCCGCGCTGCGAGCTTGTAGATCTGCTATTTTTGAAAATTGTGCAAGTCTTTGAATGTTTCAAATCCTTCTAAGGTTTTTTGAAAAACCTATGTTTCTATGTCAGTGGTGCTCAAACATTTTCATGTGAAGGACCCCCAAAATGATATGTATTTGGCCACGGACCACTATCTTAAAATATTTAGTTCCAGGGACCCCCCAGAAGCAAAATTTGAGTTACAAATGTTCGCTTAAAAAATACATATATTCAAAGATTTGCACACATTTTCACGACTTTTCAAAAATAGCAAGCTCGCAGCACAGCACTCGTGCCATGCTGTGAGCTTGTATAATTGCTATTTTTCAATAGTTAAAGCATAAAATAATTAAGGCCACTCCACCTTGAGCCCTAGTAACTCAGAACGGTTGCATTGGTGACGCCATGTGAGCTTGTATATCAGCTACTCTCGACGCGCAATACTGTTGCGCAATGAAGTATATATGTCTCGATAAGGGCGCACCCATGGGTGCACCTCACTAGCCAACACACAAGAGGAGGTTGAATGAACTGAAACCAGCGCTCCCCAAAACAACAGGTTTGGGGATCTGTTGGGAATTGATTAAATGAAACAGTCACCTGTGCATTTAGTCTCAATGTTTGTAAACAAAAACAGAATGGGTTGCCAGATTGGCGGCAGATGAAGCTGTGACTGCTGTGTAGACGAAGTGTGAATCAATTTAGTTCAGCAAACAGCCCTCACCCGCCCCACCCAAAACCCCCATCACTGTCATCTGGCTCATCGCTGCATCACAGGTAAGCATATTGTATTTCCAATAAAGAGCTTTATAGGTCTCATTGCAGAGGTTTAATGCAGCATGCCAATCTGTTGGTGTTTTCAATTAAAGTGCAATGGACATGGTATAGTCAGCCTGGCTGACAGGCCTGTAATTATAGCCGCTCTATCACGCCCATCGCTCTTAGGTAATGGCAGAGCTGTCAGCCTCGCAACTCTGACGATACACACACTCATCATCGCAACTGTCTGGTCGCTCATATCGCTCAACGTGCACCCAGACACACACACACGCACACACACACACACACACACACACACACACACACACACACACACACACACACACACACACACACACACACACACACACACACACACACACACGCACACACGCACACACACACAGCACGTAAATGGTATGGCTGGCAGTATTGGCAAACTGTGCGAGGGTGATGGTACTGTAGTTTCATAAAGACTGAGTCCAGTATAATAATATGTTCAGTAGCCGAACATTTTGAAAATGTCAGGAAAGGTTTGATTACATTTACTGCAATCGACAACTTAAAGCTGCAACTTGTTTGTGTGATTACCATGTTATTTTGTCAAATCTGTATGTATGAGCATGTTCAAGAGGTGGTGCCATAGTCATAGTTTGGTACTTTTTTCTGTTTTGTATGTGTCTATGGAGTTACAGTAACATTACTCTGATAGGCCCCCAGAGGTGGTTATAATATGCAAATATGTCTTCCCTGTGTATTTTAGGTTTCTTCCTGAAAGCTGACAGCCTCTCACATCGCCTTAATGACACTTTCTGTACACTTTCTGTACACTGTACCTGATGATCATATTGTAGGGGGGGGAACATCATGGCACCCCATCTTTAATACAACATCACTTGGGGTGGCGGATGTGGTCTCCTTGCTCTTCAATTGAGACATTTAGATCCTACATCTGGTTTGACATACTGTAACAGGTTGACAAGTGGTACTGCCTGAAGCTCTTCTGAGCAAAGCAGGCAGCCTCTACTGACTGTAGTATGCAGTATACCCGTGTTGGAATCCGGGGTAGAACAGGAAAGTTCCAGAGGCTAGCCTTAACAGACATGATGTGAATCCTGATGCTTCAATGAGATGAATTCTAAGGTGAGGTGGTTGTACCACATATCAACATCATGACCTCCATATTGTTGCTGCCGGGTGGAAACCTTGTATTTTCAAAACCGTTCCTTAAAGAAAAATGTTGCTATTGTCGCTGCTTTTG
Source organism: Nannobrachium achirus (assembly GCF_963921795.1). Taxonomy (NCBI): domain Eukaryota; kingdom Metazoa; phylum Chordata; class Actinopteri; order Myctophiformes; family Myctophidae; genus Nannobrachium; species Nannobrachium achirus. The sequence goes on along the minus strand of NC_137815.1, from coordinate 63,299,870 downwards.
TGCAACACTGTATGATGAGTAGAACATTCATTTTTACGACATTTTTTCACCTTGAGTTGAACCACATTAACCCTGGCGACCCTATATTTCTATCAAAAAAAAGAAATCAAGATTCGTCAGCACTGCATTCGTCAGCAGTTTGCACATTGGCTGAATTGGGCCAATACATTTCGTCCTGTGCACTCGAGTAACTGGCATACAGTGCAACTCTGTCCACAACAAGCTGAGTGGACCAGGCAGAGATAGATGAGAGTGGTGGGAGAGAGGTTATGTTCATTTGTGTTGTGTTCACTGGAAAAGGCAAGCGAATAAAAAAGAAAAAAAATACTTCCTGCACACTCACAGAAAACCACCTGGAATAAGGCTTGAAACATTCTTCTCCCTCTCGGCCAAATGTTTGATGAATGGAACTTAGGATGAATGATGCTACAAACAAGCTCTCCTCCGCTTTGTTTTTTAAGCCAATTCAGCCAATATCCTGATAGCACACCACACCACTCTCTCTCTCCCTCTCTCTCCCTCTCTCTCTGTCACCTGTACAAAGGAAACAGTGTGGGGGATAGGATAGGATAAGAAAAATGAAAAATCTTGGCAAGGCAGAGAAGCTTTTCTCCCGATGGAACCAGAAACACTTTAAACCAACGGGACACAGAAATGGTGATTCTCCCAGCCGTGCAATTTGAGAACAATCAGAGAGAATTGTTGAGCGGCTCCTCCCAGCGAGACCAGTGACGACTGTGCCATTGTTCAAGTCGGCAGCACTAAGCGTGCCACAGGGTGGAGGGAGACGAGCAAGAGAGAGAGGAGATGAGCGAAGGGAGGGGAGGGGAGGGGAGGGGGTGGAGGGCAGGCACGTGCACAGCTGGACACATAGACATCAAAGGGAGCTTGAGCCCCTGCCCTTTTATCTGTCTGTAAAAAGTGCCCTTTCCAGACCATGAATGCAGTTTTTAAATATGGTGAAAGAAATTCAAATGCCCTCTTTCCATGCCATACCTGAAGGTAGAATTCTAGAGAACTGCTTTGTCCAAACTATCCTGAACTTGAATGCAGCCTCTTATGTTGAAAGAATTGCCCTCTCTGTGTAGAAATCCATGCCGTTACGCCACATCTCCAGTATTGACTTGAATATGCTTAGTTTAGTGTGGTATTAAGCACCGAAAATAGCCAACCTCCAAGCTCACAATGCGTCGCAGTTGGAGGTCTGCTATTTTCGATATTTTCACCAAAAGGCCCCTTTAGAAATTTCAGCCCCTGCCTCTCTAACATTCTCTGCACGTCCCTGGAGAGGAGGTAATGAGCGAAAACAAGGCGGTTGAGATGGAGGACAGGAACAGAGCGACAGAGATGGATAACCAACAAACCTTGTGTGTGTCCCTATTTTTTCTCCTCACATTCAAATTGACCGCGGGGCTCTCTGGTCCATTGCTTCAATTCAATGACTTGCTCTGTTGCTCCCCCTCTGAACACTTTAAATGTCCACAGGCTGCCCCTCAAGTAATTCATCACGATCAATCAATTCACAAATAGCCATATGACTGCGCTGCAAAACCAATAAGCGGTTCAGGTACTTTATACCCAGCCAGCACTCGGAATATACAATATGATGGCGTTGGCCACTCGTCCCTACCCTCGCTACAGAGCAAGCATCGTGTAGCCTTGTTTAGTCTGTGAACTTCTGCTCCCGTACTGCTACAGCACTGACCACTGGACACTTTTTTTGTTTGGCTCTGCACTATTAGGTTGTGTTAGTAGTATTGATTATTTTGCTTGTGTTTGGCACGCATGGCGGTGAGATACTTGTAGCACTGACTAGCATTGACTGTTATGGACACTTTTGTTTGGGCACTGTATTGATAGTTGTGCTTAAGGATTGCTTTTTTGCTTTTTTGTTCAAGTTGGCTGTTTATGTATATATTCTTCGTTACCTTTCTTTGATGTACCTTGCTCTTTACTGTACTCTGTTCTTTTTTTAAATTCTTTTCATACTTCTCTGTAACTTTGTAAATATCGTTACACTGCTGTGCTGCCTCCGGGCGACTGATTTTCCCCCTTGGGATAATAAAGGTATTTATCTATGCCAACAAGGCACAAGCCCCTGCAAGGGTCACCCACATTGTAAATATAATACATAGATACAGTATGACTATGTTAAAGGTAAGTGATTTCATTTAATTAAAATAATAAAATTGTTCTGATGGTACTAGTTACTATAGAGTGTTTGGTCCATGAAGAACTTTAATAATTAATGGTCGATTCGGGTGGGACACAAAGCTGTCGGTAACGTTCGGGCTTCGGGCAGACTTTTTCAGCTCGATCCCAGCTCTAATCCTTAGATTCTAGAGGCTAATGCCGACTTCATGCTCCATCGCACAACAAAAATAGCACAGCTACAAGCTAGCAACCTCCCACGCATGCAAGGTGTTGTGAGCTTATAGGTCTGCTATTTGTACTATGAACTGAACCGGGCTTAAACATGCCAGTCCAACCATTATGGTGCTTTAAGTCTCCACATTTACTTGACCACGGCATGGCCCTATTCCTCAAAAGAGAGACTAAAATATTAAAGCAGTGCCTCCGTTAGCACACTGGCCAAGGCATTAGAGCCTGTCAGACTGAGTTGAACTCGGGCAGGTATCCATCCATACAGCGGAGGATACTTCATTTCATCCATGAGTGAATGGCCAGCAGCAGGAGCCGCCTCCAGCAGTCTGCATGGGGACTGGACCTGAACACGCTAGGGGGATGGGGAATGATGTTTCTGTGTGTGTGTGTGTGTGTGTGTGTGTGTGTGTGTGTGTGTGTGTGTGTGTGTGTGTGTGTGTGTGTGTGTGTGTGCGCGCGCGTGTGTGTGTGAGTATCTGCAAGATATCCTGAATGTGTGTGCATGTGTGCATGTGTGCATGTGTGTGTGCACGCTCGTGCGTGCGTCCGTGCAGTGTTTTCCCAACTGAACTGGAATTTCATAGCCTTTTCTTTATCAGCGAATTTAATTAATTCAAATTGACTTTTTTGAAATCAACAAAATCTGTCTGATTAACTATGTAGCTGACCCAGCTGGCCATTAAAGGATGAAGAACTTGACTGATGATTTTTGAATGATTATTCTTAAATCAACATGGAAACTGTATAGACCATAAAATACATAACATAAATCAATTGACAATCCAACATGTTGTACAAACAGCAAGGTTGAAATACATGCATACAGGCCTAAACATAATAAATTGACCACAATGTTCACATGAACCAACCCTAAGTAAATCACCAACAAAATCATTACTGTGCAGCTGGGGTCCACCCTGTTCTATGTTCCCCACAGGTTAACGAGCATTAGTTTTACTGAGGTCAGGGTTAGGGTTAGGGTTGTTAGGTTTAGGTGGTAAGTGGGGAACATAGAACCTGGGGAACATAGGTACGGTGCAGCTTAGCTCAAATCCCCTTATCAAAACGCAACATAAAGTAGGCCTACAACCATAACATCCAACAATAAGACCAATATACCTCAACTGTGACAGTATCCGAGATTGACAATCAAAAAATCATCACTTTTTTCCACTTCCAGCTAGGTGCACATTAAAGTGGCATGTGCATCGCATCAGTTTGTTCCAAGTTCTTACTTCCTTTAAGCCGCGTTCAAGCGTTCCGTGTCAAACACATTTTCCTTCAACCTTCACGCTCTCCCCATCATGAGACAGCACCTGCCCATCTACCAACGAGGCAACTGTTTTATCACCCGATGCCAGCACCAAAGGTGAACTCAATCGCTTCTAATCAGAGCCAATTCAATGTGGCTCCTGAAGTTTGGACAGGAAACTAGTCAAAATAAAAGCATGGGAGACCTGACTTGACAGGAAGCCCTTAAAAAAGGGCATGAAAACCTCCCTGCAGGTCGATAAAAACGACTTAAGCTTTAATTAATAAAATACAATTTGTGTTGTAGAACATTAGTCGATCTACAAGCTCACAGCGTGTCATTTGCTATTAAAGAAAAAATCTGTAACACTAAACTCGCAGTTGACATGATCTTTTTGTTTCCTACAATTTGTTTGAGAGAGAAGTGGAGCGAGGACGATAACCGATCAACAACCGAACTCACAACCCGGCTTCGCGCCGCATTGTAAGCTCTTTTGGGTCTCCAGCTAAAAAGTTTGGGAACCACTGCTATAAAGGTTTTGCTTCTGTTGACACGGTTTGTCATTTAATTCAAATAGATTTATGTTTTGTGATAAGTTTGACTTAAGAATGAGACATTGTGCCAGTGCCAGCTGGGGAAAACAGTGTGTTGATTATGTATGATTCTCTATGTTGCGCTTTACTTACATTTTAGCACTTCAAGTCAAACAAGATAACTGAAATACAATCTCCTCGTTTTATATGTAATCTACTCACAGCTGCTCTTAAATGTAGCTTTTTCTAGGCACTTAGGGAGTGGTGTGTCGCGTTCACACAGACAAATACAGTATACATGCTCATACAAACACACCATCATCAAACGTTGGAGCGGCAGGTAAACAAAAAAAGTGTTTGCACACAGTTTCAAGTTGATCAGGCCGGGAAAATCTCGATAGTCCGAGGTCCCATTAGTCTGAGTAAGGTTTAGGGTTAGGGTTAGGATTCACCAGATTAGCATTCACGAGCGTCGGCAGGTTAGCATTCACCAGCGTCAGACTAATGGGACCTCGGACTAATGACACATCGGAAACAATGCTACACGACCGATCAGGCCAACGGCGCCGGATATTAGCTGTCCACAGACGGACAGATGGACACACTCAGACGGACGTCTCAGACGGAAGTCTCAGACACTCAGAAGTCTGTCGATATTTCATGAGTGATAGAAAGATATTTGTAACATTTCTGATAGGGTCCTCCAAAACCTCAAGCACATTGTTATTCACTGATTAACATGTTTTTTTTTAGGTAACGTGGAAAAAACATTCCAGGTTCCATTGATTCTGATTTCAGCCATGCATTGTGGGATTGATTGATTGATTGAAAGTTTGCATAGGAAAAGGTACAGTTTCATGACGGTACAGTTCACTGGTACAAGGTCTACTAAAAGGAGATCCTAGAAAAGACTAAGCTTATTTCCACAGGAAACCATTTAAGTATCTCATATAACATTGAATGACAGATGAATAGAACACAGTACTATGCAGTAGATATGTAAATAAAATAAAAATGAAAGAACAAAAAAAAGAAAACAGTAAGTCTAAACAAACAGTAAGTATATACAAAGAAGGGGCAGGGGAGGGTAGGGCTGGGCTAGGTTTGTTTTTTTACCAGTTGCGAACGGCTGCTGCCTGTAAGTGGTTTTTCAGGGCAATTTTAAAGGATGCTAGGGATCCACACTCCTTTATGGCCTTCGGTAAGGCTTTCCACATTTTGGTGGTATAGCAGAAGAACGAGTTTGGTGTTACATTCAGAGATCAGAGATGGTGGCCCTTTCAAGCCTGTTTATTCAGCTCACTGTATCTCTGTTTTGGGGGATTCTTTAGTTTTTTCCTATTGCTTATTTCAGTTTTCATGTAAGTGCTATGATGTGACCATATTGAATGCACCATAATGGCTTCAAAGCACGAGCACGTTTGCCTTTCAAGTAAAAAAAAAAAAAGAAGCTCTTTTATCAAATTCAATCATAGGATAAAAGAGGTGTGTCAGATCCCATCCACCTGCAGCACTTAGAGATAATAATATATCGTCACTGTCGGGCAGAAACCTCGTACCTCCATGTTTCAAATTAGTACTTTTTTTCGCAAAGCAAAGCCCTGCTTCATCAGACAAGGCCGTCGCACAAAAGAAGTGAAAACAGACGATCTTCAAGCACACAACACCTCGCACCCGATCGGCTGTTTTCACTAGTTTAAATCATTTTTAAAATGATAAATGCAAAACAAACGGTTTTGGACATACAAGGTTTCCACCCGACAGCGACGATATATTTATCTTATACACAGGCACTGGGTCAGCCGCTGTGCCACACTTCCTGATCGCTGCTACACTGTTAAATCCTGAGCGTTCATTTAACTCTGAGAGTGAACAAATGGACACATAAGGGTCGTTTAAGAGTACAATTAACACTCAGGAATTGGCAGGGTAGCCTATCTACATCCATTCCATCTAGCTATGAGGGGGGGGGGGGGGGGGGGGGGATTGGGCTGTTAGCAGGAACAAGCTTCCAACCTTCTCTTCCTCCGTCTATGGGAAAATGAATAGCCTATAGAATAAATGACTGTGATAGACAGAGGTGATGTGGAGAAGAGCATTAAACAAAAAGATGAGCTATGAGGGATAAACATCCGGGAACTTACTGCTCGCACTCACCCAGTCAGGTAGTCAGGTAGCCGGCCAGCAATCCAGCCGGCCAGCCAGCCAGCCATCCAGCCAGCCAGCCAGCCAGCCAGCCAGCCAGCCAGCCAGTCAGCCAGTCAGTCAGTCAGTCAGTCAGTCAGTCAGTAATTCAATTCAATTCAATTCAATTCAATTCAAAGGAGCTTTATTGGCATGAGAAAACCTACGTTTACATTGCCAAAGCAAGTGTCACAAATAAAATAAAAACTGTTGAAAATGGGGAACATATACTGTAGGCCTATACATTTGGAGGGGGTACAGCATTGTGTAAACAGAGCTATGTCGCATTGTGACATTTTATATATATATACAGGGTATAAAGCTTTTGGAACAAATAGCAGCATTATTTTTTCTCAAAATGCATTTAAAGGTAGCAGCTCTGTTTCATACTGTATGTGCAGTAGCCAGCCAGCCAGCCAGCCAGCCAGCCAGCCAGCCAGTCAGTCAGTCAGTCACCAACCTGATATCTACTTATCCTTTGGCACCTTGGCAGCTTATTGCTACCCTTTTCACACAGAACTTCTAAGAGAGAGAACAGGCTCTGAAGCTCTTCAAGGTCAGTTGTAAAGATATGGACATGGAATGATAAACGTTAATTCAAAAGCTGGTAGCCATGTGCCAGGCTTGGACCAACTGTCCAATTACAGATTGACAGTGTGTTAATTCAAAGCTGGAACTGAGCGGCTGATTGAGTTTGAATTGTTGCCGCTTGTGGGATTATGAAACATGACAGGCTTTTTATAAGGTGTAATTAACGCTCTGATTTTAATAGGGACATGACAGATATTAAATTGGTTTCAGATCTCAGTGCTGTAGATGGCTCATGTGGCTGTGTGGTTGTGATTGTGTGTCACGGGTCTTTTGTGTGTCTCCCGTGAGTACATTTCATCAAATGGTGGAAACAGAAAGGTATTTGCTTAGAACGCGTGATTCCTAAACCCACCAGGATTGAGTTAAGACCCGCCTCCTCTCAATAATCTGAAGTATGAAAGTGCCCATGAACGTTAGTGCTGCTCGCTCAAGTGCAACGTACCTACTACCTACTGATCCATTACAATAATACACGCAGCATAATAGGCCCAAAGCCATATCCAAACCATAACAATTTAACTGATAATCAGTAAGAGTTTTTATTTTGAGCACAGTAGTGACAAATTAATAGCTTTCTCAGTACGTTTTTCTCTTTAGCAAAGTTACAAAGTTTTCCCTTTATTAAGCACAGTAGGCCTACAATTAAGTCAGTTTCAAGTTTTTTTTTAGCACAGTTTATTTTAAGCACTGTAGTGAGAAATTAATAGTTGTGCATTGTGCAAATGCAGGCTTTTCTCAAGTACAAGTCTTCATGCCTCTGACTTTATCCACCCTCCATGTGTCAGGCAGGGATTTCAGCCACTCATGGAAGTCCTCGCGTTTCCGCGAGGCGGGTCTTAACTCAAGCCTGGTGGGTTTAGGAATCACGCGCTTAGAACACTTGAGAGAGGTTGCAGGGCACCTTTGGAATAAACTACCATTCATAACCTGAAATTCTGACATTGAGCAGTACAGGACTTATCGTGCGAATTAACAAACCACATCAATGTGGCATTTGCCGGAATGCAAAATTAAAGACCGCTTCAAAAGCGTAATAAATACAATATCGTCATCACAGAAAATTAGGAGCACCGCAAAAAAAAGGGGAAGAGAAAAACAGTGTGGGCACGCAGTCACTTTGTGAGGTGAGCACTTCTAAAATGCTAGAAAATCTACAGTTCAAAGCTGCTGAAACTTTTCAGCGGTCCTCCACAGCCTTAATGATGTCTCTGGGTACCTAACTTTTGTATTCATGTTCAGTTGAACAGCTTGTTACGGGGCCCAACCATATGGCTGAAATGCAAAAGCAGCTTCAACAAACCTTTCCAAGACGAAGGAGGGGAAAAAAAGGAAGAAAAGGGAAAACATGTTCTTTTTTCCCCCTCCTCACTGGCATAGGAAAGAGCACAACAGCTTCTAATGAGTGCAGATTGGAATATATAATATGGCTAGGTTCTGTGTGTTCAATGATCATGTAATTGCTGACTTGTGGGTAAAACAAAATAAAAAAATCCCCTTCTAGTTGTTTACCCCTTCTGTCATTCTAAACTACGATCAGTGATGGATGCTTCAGTGTTCTACAGTGTTGATTTCGTCGACTAAAAGTATGGCGAAAATGTTTGTCGACTACGTTTTTTTCACAGGCGAAAACTAAATAAAACCTAAATAAAAACTAAGCTGCGATTATAACTAAGACTAAATATATTGACAATTTCATCAACAAAATAACAACTAGACTAAAACGTTAGGGAGGGACTAGTGGAGAAGAGTCATTTTATCTGTGGTTGCTCTCAGGTGCTGAAAATAGCAGATCTGTTGTGTGCTATTTTCAGCACACGACCAAGATTAAAATCGGTCATTACGATGCCGTCAAGGCCTGCCGAAATACATTTCAGTTGACTAAATCAACTGTAGATTTAGTCGCCTAAAAATAAATCTTATGATATTTAGTCAACTAAAATTAGACTAAAACTAAAACTTTTCAGGTGACTAAATTATAACTAAAACTAAAATACATTTTATTCAAAAGACTATGACTAAAACTAAATCAAAATTTGTTGTCAAAAACAACATTTCAATGATCATGTAATTGCTGACTTGTGGGTAAAACCAAATAAAGAAATCCCCTTCTAGTTGTTTACCCCTTCTGTCAATCTAAACTACGACTACGGATGCTTTGGTGTTCTACATTCGTCAGATTGAATCATCTTCTACGTGTAGGTATATAGTTCTCCACCACTTCTTCCACCACACCCAAATTCCAACCCCCACACTCCCTTACTGTGCTGTAAATAGAGGCTAACAGAGCGTAAAATGGTCTGTAAAAGCCGACAATTAGTAAAGCCGTCTCCCTGAGGGACTGGCCCGTCAGAGGTGCTCATGCTCATCCGCAGAATCTCTTTAGCACTCCTTGTGGGGAAGTTAAGTGGGTCTGAACAGTGACGTATGCTTGGATGTGAGCATGCTTGTGTCTGTCATAAGAATTGAATTGTAATGCTTACGCATGTGGAAATACATTAATACAACTGGCAAAAAGCCGATGGCACACAGGAGTACAAGGCACAGAGTAGCAGGCACAAGCACACATAGACATCAAAGGGGGCTTGAGCCCCTGCCCTTTTATCCCTCTGTAAAAAAGTGCCCTCTCCAGACCATGAATGCCATTTTTACTAATGGTGAAAGAAACGCAAATGCCCTCTTTCCATGCCATTCCTGAAGGTGGCATTCAAGAGAATTGCCTTGTCTAAACTCTCCTGAACTTGAATGCAGCATCTTATGTTGAAATAATCGCCCTCACTGTGTAGCAATCCATGCCGTTACACCACATCTCCAGTATTCACTTGATTATGCTTACTTTAGAGGGGAAATCTCGCTCTTTCGAACGACCGTCATTTCGACAAAGGAGCATCGGGAGGGTTAGCGACTCACCCCACGGAGGTTAGGTTTAGGGTAAGGTTAAGAGTTGGGTGTCGAACAGATGACACGTAGTAACAGCGAAATGCTCCCTACTTTAGTGTGGTATCAAGCACCAAAAATAGCCGACCCCCAAGCTCGCGTCGCGTTGTGAGCTTGGAGGTCGGCTATTTTCAATGTTTTCACCAAAAGGCCCATTTGGACATTTCAGCCCCTGCCTCTCTAACATTCTCTGCAGGTCCCTGCAGAGTAGTGCCGGGGTGTGCGATCAACTCTGACTCACTGTCTGCTTTCCCACAACATACACACACACGCCACACGCAAACACCAACCCCAAGCTGTGAACACTATATGCAAATATGCACATCAAAGGAAAGGATGACAGCAAGGGGGTGACAAAATCTAATGAAGATTGTCATGTGCTAAGCTGCACTTTGGTGGGCTTTCACACACAGCACTGGTGGTACTGTAACATGTGGGCCTGCATACTAAGCTTACAGGAAAAACATCTAAGATTTTGGTGGGCTTTTGGAAGTTCTTCAAAGCATCACACGGAGAGCAACACAGACTCATTCTGGTGGATCAGCGAGCTAACACAGAAACCATGAAATTGCTGCAGTACGGATTTGAGGTTGTGGCCAAAGTTTCCCCCCCTTCTCTCTTTCTCTCACTATCTCTCTCTCTCCATCTGTCTCTCTCTCTCTCTGTCTGTCTCATTATTTTCTACATAGAAAATACTTGCTTGACCGTCTAAATAACAATGCCATAAACACTGCAAAAAGCTAAAGACCTTGAACAGCCGTCTTCTGCACAGAACATCTCATGCCACGGTCCGTTCTGCTGCCTGCAGTGAACTGACGGTTCTACAAGAGATGAGTTTGCTCGTTACGATGGAGATGTATTCACCCCACTTCATCTAACAGATAGTCAGGGACCCAGTCCCTGATAATGGGAGAGGACCTGTGATGTTCTGCCGTACTTTTTATTTCTGTTTTATCTATTAGTTTGGTCATTAAGGTCCACAGAATGAGAGGCCTGCTCTGTCGGAAACATCGCGAAAAAAGGTTATGACCATTTGTATATTCACTGTCCCATCGACTTCACTATAGGAAAATAATACAAAAAATAAATGTGCTTTAAGTAGCATGTGAGGGGTCAAACTTGGGGTTCTTCATGATTCTGAATCCATTGCAAGCATTTGTTTTGCATGAAAAACATTCCTTGGGCTAAATTTTGCCCCCCCAAAATTGTAAATGAGTCATCAAAACATCTTCACTTTTCACAGTTTTGGGGGGCCGATATTTTGCCCTAGGAATGTTTTTCATGCAAAACAAATGCTTGCAATGGATTCAGAATCATGAAGAACCCCTAGTTTGACCCCTCACATGCTACTTAAAGCACATTTATTTTCTTTTTTTATATTTTTCTTTCCCTGTATAGTGAAGTCGATGGGACAGTGAATATACAAATGGCCATAACTTTTATTCGCGATGTTTCCGGCAGAGCAGGCCTGTCATTCTGTGGACCTTAATGACCAAACTAATAGATAAAACAGAAATAAAAAGTATGGCAAGACATCACAGGTATCACCCCTATTCCTTGAGCTTTTGGGCTTGTGGGTCCCTGACTAAGACAGACCTGGCAGGTAATTTTCCACCCTGTTCTCTGTGAATTGCTAAATCACACATCCATTTACGCAGAGGTAAATTGTACGTGGGAAAAGCTACACGAACAAATTAACAAAAAAGATTGCCAACTTTTCATGATCAGAGCTGAATTCAGAAAATGACAAACAGGGAATATGCCTGGTGTCTTGACGGGTTGAGGAACAAATCACATATTAGTGAAGCTGAGGTCATGCATGTTAATTGCATGTAAATCCTTTCCCTTTCTCTGTCACTGTACTGCCACTGTGATGCTCTGAAAATTCCACATTAGTTATTATCCATTTATTAAAAGTACGGTGGATATCGTCTAGGTTGACTCCTCATCACCCCTCTCGAATTGACCCTCCTACTACTCCTGTCCCAGCCTCGAGGAAGACTCGCATCCATTTTGTCTCGGGGAAGGTTCACGGCTCTGGGACCGCGCTTGTCAAAAACAATTACATCCCTTGGTCTCTGGGAGGCCCTCCTCTTAATTTGAACTGATAAGCATCTCCTTGCATATTAGCGGAGAGGCCCAGCGGTTCGCCCTGCTCCCTGCAGATAATGGACTGGGTTGGCAAACAGCATTTGTCAGGCACAGCCACTTACCTTGGCCGTGCACGACATACTGAGCAATGCTAATAATAGCCACTCAGCCAGACTAGCAGTTAGCAGTCCAGGGACCCCCGCCCTGCAGCAGGCCGATCAATAGTCATTTACTCTGCCTCTCCCTTCAACTCCACACAGAGAAAGATGTATTGCTGATCCCCCTTTCTGTTGCTTTAAGGCGAAATGTTGGGGTGGGGAGCTCCCTTTCTTTACATGTACTGTGTTTGTCTAAGTCAGGGGTCTTCAATGTTTTCATGCCAAGGACCCCTTAGTCGAGAGAGAGATGAAGCAGGGACCCCCCACAACCCATAGATACCGCATCATTTCATCGTTTGACAGCACAGTCATTGTGTATTTTGGGTTCATGTAAATTTGTGTTACCAGTTATTTAACCACTTGAACCGTCAATACTTAATAAACTTGACCTTTCACTCTCTACTTAGTCTGCTCTTTTTCCCCTCTACACCAAACCTCTTTGCCAAAAATAGCCGATCTACGAGCTTGTAGATCTGCTATTTTTGGCTAAAGTTCTCTAAATATGGACGCTAGGGTTCACAGGGTTAATATAAAAAAAAGGAGAAAAAGATTTTGGAGGACCCCCTGTAGTAACTCTGAGAACCTCCTAGGGGTCCCGGACCCCCTGTTGAAGACCCCTGGTCTAAGTTGTAAAGTGAGCCTGTCTGCTGTCATGGAGCTTGGCAGCCTCTCTCAAAGCACAATACTGAAACATCTGCATTTTAGCCAATCATTTTAAGACACGCAGTGGAATTCCCAGGCAAAGCTATGGGAGCATAAGGAGAGTTACAATTGCATGAGAGACATTAAAGTACTCGAGGGAGATATGATAATGTAACACTACTATTCTTCTTTATCTAATGTTGATTTGTTTGTGCACCACAGCCACTTGAAGGCTTGTAGTATCCTCCTGATAACTATGTCCATTTCTGAATCAGCAGCTGTGTTTTCATCTCCACCGCTGATTCCCCACCACAACATTTACATAATCATCAAATATATCATTATTGTTCAGGTTGATCATTGGTAAGTACAGGGAAAAGGGGTACACAATCGACAGACAGACAGACAGACAGACCGACCGACAGACAGACAGACAGATTAGAGTATCGAGGCCCTGACGCCCAGGCACGTGCACACATAGACATGAAAGGGGGCCCCTGCCCTTTTATCCCTGCCCCCCCTGTTGAAGACCTCTGTTCAAGTCTATATGGCATGCTAGAGAGTGACAGAGAGACAAATTAGTGGTGAGATGGAGGAAAGACCCTTATGATGGTAGTGGGAACATCGTCAGGAGCAGAGTGTGCGTGCGACACAGCCAGACGCCAAGGCAGGAGAGGAACGAACAGACAGCGGACCGCTGGAGAAGACAGTGTGATTCATTCCTGCCCGTCATCTGCACTCACGGAGCACACAGGCAATAATGGTGTTCATTTTGGTTAGCAGACACTCCACGGTTTGGCCACAGGTTGGCGTTCACTCATGCACATGTACGCCATTAAATCACTCATTACTGGTGAAATATATCTCCATCCTATACTGGAGCATTTGGAGGCAATCCTAAACCAGAATGTTTAGCTACATATTCTCACAAACACCTCTCACAAACATAGCCACCACGTCGAACAAACGTGAAAATTTACAACTGTCCACATTTTAAACATGCCACTCTTTGAACCGCATTTATTTCAATTTAACAACATCTCGCCTCACGCAGAGCAGCCAGTCCTGACAGAGAGTATTCTGACCATTCTGGCCAGTGCTGAAACCTCAAAATGATCATCAGGGTATCAAGTTACAGAGGGAGGGAGGGGGAGGGAGGGGGGAGAGGAGCTGAGCAGAGTAGAGTAGAGTATCGAATTACAACAGAGGGGGGTGTGTGTGTGTGTGTGTGTGTGTGTGTGTGTGTGTGTGTGTGTGTGTGTGTGTGTGTGTGTGTGTGTGTGTGTGTGCGCAAGCGTTTTTTTTCCCCCCAAAAATTTTTTTTCTATTTTTTTTTTTCAAAATTTTTTTTTTTCCAAAACATTTTTTTTTTCAAAAAACTTTTTTTTTCTCAAAAAACTTTTTTTTTCTCAAAAAACTTTTTTTTCTCAAAAAACTTTTTTTTCTCAAAAAAAGAATTACCCATATTTGGCCATTACACACACCACACTGCCGCAACATGGCGGTGAAGGCCGCGCAGCGGCCTGAACTCTAGACTTTTGCGGCCCGAGGGGCCGCAAACTTCTAGTAATGATAGAATTACATTTAGACAGCTTCACACGGGTGAGTACTGAGTAGGCCTGTCCTCTAAAAATCGACGAATCGACGCATCGTTTTAAGCCCCCGGAATCGACGCCAATTGTCTGAGTCGAGCCGTCAAAAATATATAATTTTTTTATCACATGTGGTGCGGCATGAGAGCGCTGGACTGTGACTGTCATGTAATTCTTATTGAGTTCATACTTCCTACTACTTGTAAACTAGACTTAAAAATAAAATCAGTTCACGTGACTTGAAAGTTGCCTTGATCATATGACAGGGAGCTCTTATTTTGAAGTTAACGTTGGAGAGGAAATGCGTCGACGTGTTGTATTCTACTTGAGAGCTGGCCAAAGAAGCAGCAGATGAGAGCCAGCGCGACGCGCTTTCACTTTCACTGCCGTGGGTGTGTGGTGGTCTCTCAGACTCAGGTTGAGGAATAGCGACGGGCGAACTGTTTTCTTTTTATTATCTCGCACCAGATCGGCAACATAGCTCTTTTGATACAGCAGCGCTGTGCTCTGAGAAAATACAACTTGTGGAAATAATACACGACATGCTGATGCTGTCAAAGAGATGCATTAATTCTCTCCTCCGTTGTTCTACTCTGCTCCACAATTCACAATTACGCACGGCTGGACGCAATCTTATCGTCATTAATGTCCAGTGTCCACCGCTATCATGTCTCAATATGCACGGTAGTTCATGGATCTAATTCACTTTAAAGGCTTAAAACATATTGCTGTTTTATTGTATTACGTTGACATGGTTTAAAAGCTTAAATCACCACTTTTTTTTTCTTTTTTCTTTTTTTTTTTATATAAACGATTCGTCGACGCGTCGGATTAACCCCCGCGACTCGAGTCGACTTGATAAATCCTGCGTCGAGGACAGCCCTAGTACTGAGTAGCAGAATACAATAAGTAGGTTGAATCCTGGGTTCGAATCCCTCTGGGGGCGCTGGGGGGTGTGTTCTCTCCTCAGCGTCATCAGTGCCCATCCCCTAGGTGGGGTTGGCAAAAGGGCCTTTTTGTGTGGGGCTTGAATGTCTCCCTCCCAAAAAAACATGCAGTAATCCTCGCCTCTATGCTGCCTCCCCCTGGCCAGCCGGGGCGCCTGATAGAGTTAAAAAATGGGTTGCAAAAATCGTGGGATTAAAAAAAAGAAAAGAAAAGAAAAGATTATACAATAAGTCACAATGAGACAATGATTTCTATGAGGAGGGAGTACTTGATCCAAGGTCCCCGCTACATCTACCATCTCAAAATGTACACTGACTGCTCTAGTTAAATCCCCACTCAATCAGGCATCTACCTCATTGCTAAGAATTTGCCTTTTCTGCGTGTGCTGTTGGGACTGAACAAAAGCCACGAGGAAGAGGTTAGATTTATACATTGATTGGTACTTGCTACAGAGACGTACCAAGGGCTATGACTACAGCCCAGCAGCGTTTATCTAATTTATAACTATATTGGTGCTCTAATAGAAGCAGAGGACTGAATTAAAAACAAATAAAGGCAGAAACAAGGACTTAAGAGTAGGGATGGGACGATATGAAAATTTCATATCACGATTATTGTGACAAAAGAAAATCGCGGTATACGATATTACCGCGATAATCAAAACCATTATCCCGGTGTGGAACATTTGCCAAAAAATAACAAAGACATTTGAAAGAGAGTGAAAAAAAGACTGTATCAAGTATGTATATTATAAGTACCTTTTACCAATTATAGAGCGTTTAAGTGGTACTAGATATGCAGCTCGGCAGATAAAAGGTGAATTGATCCCAGTGCATGACGGAGGACGATATCACGATATATTAAATCTCCACGATACGATTATCGTGAGTGTTTTTATCACGATAAACGATAATAACTCTTATCGTCCCATCCCTACTTAAGAAGACCTTGTAGATCGGCTATTTTTAGCGCAGGACACCTTCGTACGACGGGGTACATGCGTAGGCATGAGGCACTACACTGTCTGCACTCCTTCTCGAGTGCATTAAGTTTCCTCGCTGCATGCGCTTTGGAAAAAGCCATTTCGCCGGGGACGATGAGATCAAAGCAAACACTGTTGATCTCCTACGCATGGAGAGCCATGGCAGAGCAGACGGTCTATGAGGCATGACTTCCTTTAGGGAGAGAGCGAGAAAAGACAGGCAAACAGAGAGAGGGAGTAAGAGAGGGCTAGCAAACACAGAGAGAGAGAGAGAGAGAGAGAGAGAGATAGAGAGAGAGAGAGAGAGAGAGAGAGAGAGAGAGACGGAATCTGGGTTGTGGGCGCAGGGCAAACCACTAAGCATTTTAATGGAATGCACTTTGTCATGCTGTATAAAGATGTTTGTCTTCAACTAAACCGTACCTGACTGTGCTGCGCTAACAGTTGAAGTTTTTGGGTTGCTTGCTTCAATAGATTCGATAATCATTTGAGAAAATCTCCCCCCAACCTTTATAGGCCCATTCAACATCAAACTCCACGGTAGATTCATTATAAACACAGGTTCCCTGCTTCTCAGGACTGGTATTTTCACCGAGTTATTTCATCATGTAAAATGTTTGCACTGTTTGGATGCTTTCCTGTACAAATGCAGGAGGTGAACCCAGGCAGGTTGGTGTCAAACTGGAGGATGCATAGCGTCGTTGTCCACCTTTGTGTTCCCACCTGTGCGCGGTAGGGCTGTCATAATTATTGCATAATCGTCTAATCGCAATTATTTGACATAATCGCAATTATTTGACATAATCGCAATTATTTTGTGATAATCGCAATTATTTTGTGATAATCGTCATAATCGTTTACATGTTGAAAAATGAATATATGTTCAAATATTTAAAAAATAGTGGAAATAGCAGATCTACAAGCTCACAACGCGTCGCGATGCGACGCGTTGTGAGCTTGTAGATCGGCTAGAGGGATGGTAGCGCCCAGGATTACAGCTTAGGCATTTGGTACTGGGTGAAAAATGGGTTACAAAATTGTGGGATATCAATTTTAGAAAAAAAGGATTATAGACAAAATGCCCTTAGTTTTAGTTTTTACATATATTTAGTTTATACAGTACACATTATTTTTAAACTGGTATCTTTTGTTGAGTTTTTATTACACAATAGGCCTACTTACACTGACCCTTTTGAATCTTTTGAAACCCAAAGTATGAAAAAATAAATAAAACTAACACTAAATCTAATAATAACTATACTAAAACTAAGCTAAGGAGTGTGGGCGTGCACAGTTCACACACTCCTGTCTTTGTGCCAAACTGTAGCCTAATAGAAACTGCGGCTACGGTGTAGTGAGAGAGGGATTTGGATCAATTCCAAACAGCATTTACAAATTTGCATTAGAATCGTCATCATCATTAGCATGGTAAATATGCTGTGACACATGTTAAGCACGTTAAAGAGTGAGCACAGCAAATTAGGATCCAGAATAGCTGCACATAAAGAAACCCACAAGTGTGGACACGCGTGCGTGCACACACACACACACACACACACACACACACACACACGCGCGCGCGCGTGCGCACGCACACACACACACACACACACACACACACACACACACACACACACACACACACACACACACACACACACACACACACACACACACACACACACACACACACACACACTGGAAATCTACTGTAAGTTGTTGTTTATTACTATTATTGTGTAGCGTTGGGATTTATGGATCTTTGCAGTGAGCCGGATCTCTGGAATCCGTTCCTTTCAAAGAGCCGTCCAAAAGAATGGCTCATTTTAGTTACTATAGTTACTTGATTATAATTACAAATCACTTATACCCTATACATTATATTTTGGCCATATATACATTTCCGCCTTTTGAAAATAGCGGAAGCTCTGCGACTCTGAGCTTGTATATACGTTTGCTCCTTTTGAAAATAGCCGATCTACAAGCTCTACAGATCTACAAGCTACGAGCTTGTCGATCTGCTATTTTCAAATGTTTTTTTTTTCTACTGTACATTGTATTCATTGGAAAACTTGTGAAATGGGACATCTGTTTTTTGAGATATTTTAGTATTTCAGTATGTACTAGTGATGCGTTTTGCATCATATGATGCAAAACGCATCACTGATGATGCAAAATGCATCACTAGTCATGCTGAAATACTAAAATATCTAAAAACACAGATTGAACAAAAAAGATAACTCAGGATTGTGTTGATCGTGTCCCAAACAACAATACAATAAGATCTGGTTGTCCCAGAGGTGAAGTGGCCCTTTAAAGGGGTACTGTCACTTTAAAGAGTCATCTTAAAATATGAATTAATATTTTTATGATGTCATTGTGGGAATGTGCAATTATAAGCCAATCAAATTAATTGACTGTACTTAAGACTACTTACTGTAATGGTCAGCTGTTGTTGGGGAGAGAGGGGCAGATTACACTGACATGAGTTTCAGACTATTTCAGACAGTGACCACGTGACCTACTGTATCATACTATTACCAGTAAGACTCCCTAATCGGGAGATAAGCGACCGTTGGTCGCTTATCTCCACAAATAGGCCAAAAGTTTGTTTTACCAATTATTACACTCTATGTGAACATTTACATCAACAAATCCCAAGTATTGGTTTTTAGGGGTGCTGAGTGTGGCGCAGCAGCGTGTCATGCATTTTCTGCAGGGCCTTGTCACACCTTTGCCCTGCTCATATCTCCGCATCAGTATGACATCACACTGCTGACATCAGTATGACATCACACCGTACACAAATGACCCTTATATAAGACCGGCATTATCTACCGACAGATTAGTAACAAGATGTCAAAATCGTTGAAGGTTGAATCTCCAGATATGGAGATAACCAACACATCCCTCCATATATGGAGATAACCGACGAATCTCACTAAGTCTGACCTCACAAGCCCCATATTTGGACACGAACAACATATAACTCCATATATAGAGACATAGCTGCTGACATCAGTATGACATCACACTGCTGACATCAGTATGACATCACACCGTACACAAATGACCCTTATATAAGACCGGCATTATCTACCGACAGATTAGTAACAAGAGGTCAAAATCGTTGAAGGTTGAATCTCCAGATATGGAGATAACCAACACATCCCTCCATATATGGTGTGATGTCATACTGATGTCAGCAGTGTGATGTCATACTGATGCGGAGATATGAGCAGGGCAAAGGTGTGACGTGTGTGACGGACGGACGGCCGGTGGAGGTTTTGATACTAAACCGCGACCTGACGGTCGCAATAATTTCGTGGCGTTTAAGTAAAGAATTTTAGTACTTTTTCCACCACTGTTCATTAGAAAAGGAACAGCTCTCTACTGCGAACCGGATCCCATTGTTCATTTTAAATAGCCGTTCAAAAGACTCGATTCGTTCGCAAACGTCCCATCTCTATTATTGTGCCAAAGCCCGTTTAGTTGGGAAAGATGCCTCTATGGGATGATGCCCTTGGGAACGCGTGCCCCTCCAGTTATGCAATACCCGTTGTCACATTACCTGCAGTAGCAGACAGTCACATTACTCAGCGTACCAGACAGACAGACAGATACAGAGATTTGGGGAATTTCACTTCTGCACAAGTGCTGGTCTGCCAGAAATCCTGCACCCTCGGGTCCTCTGTGATACTCAGTCACAGTAAGTGACTTTGAAGTCAATCGGTCAGGCAAGTGCTGGAGTTGTGCACGCGACAGACACACGCAGGGCGTTTCCATGCATTTATAGATACGTAGATTATTATTATTATGTCTTATCTCTTTCTCTGCATATTGTGTGTGCGTGCGTGCGTGCGTGCGTGTGTTTGTGCGTGTATCGTCGTTGAAACCTTGTATGTCCAAAACCGTTTGTTTTGTATTTATCATTTTTAAAATGATTTAAACTAGTGAAAACAGCTGATCTACAAGCATACAACGCCTCGCACAGCAAGGCGTTGTGAAAAATGTACACATTTGAAACTTGGAGATACAAGGTTTCTGCCCGACAGCGACGATATACTGTATATAAACTGTGATACAACCAAGTAAATCTTGCAGAAGCCTTTTGTAGCTGCATTTCATGCCAGTCCTGAGAGGCATACACCTCCCCTCTGTGTAAGCAAAACTGACATCCTTTATGAAAGATTTATGAGCCAAAGATGCAAACGATAGAGCATGAACTCCCCAAGGAGCAGCCACTTCCATCTGTGAAAGATCGCCTGTTCTTAGGTGGGCTTACAGTAAGCGCTTGTGTACTAGTGTACTAACAGGCGTCCAGGCCACAGGGAGAAGGACAGAGGGCTGCTGGAACAGGAGGCCTTACACAAGCAGCACAGAATGTAGCCTCGTCCAGACATATTGTCCAGATATTATGGACCGCTCAAGCAGCTGAACGAACATTCTCTGTGGTTGTGGCTGATAGGGTCAATTTGAGACCTGTATTGTATGTTTCATATATGTCCTCCTCCGTTTATTTAATGTCAAAGTTATACTATCTAAGAACTGTCTGCCTCTCCCTCCATCTTTGCAACAAGATGGCCTTGTGTTGCATTCAACCAAAGCAACAGTGATATGGGATTATTGAGGGACTGAAGTATGGCATCAACAAACTCTCTGGATATGAAGATATGAACTATTTGCCACGATATTTGGAAACATGTGCGAAGATAATATGAACTGTAATATGAATTTGGATGCACTTTTATCCGTGTGTAAAAAAGTGCCCTCTCCAGAACCATGAATGCAGTTTTTTTTACTATGGTGAAAGAAATGCAAATGCCCTCTTTCATTGCCATACCTGAAGGCAGCATTCAAGCGAATTGCCTTGTCCAAACTCTCCATCTTATGTTGGAAGAATTGCCCTATCTGTGTAGAAATTTATGCCGTTACACCACATCTCCAGTATTGACTTGATTATGCTTAGTTCAATGTGGTACAGAAAATAGCCAACCTCCAGCTATTTGCTTGGATTTTCACAAAAAGGCCCTTTTAGAAATGCCTCTCTAAAATTCTCTGCATGTCCTTGGTGTAAATCATTGCTGTTGCATACAATTTCATTTTATTAATTTCTGCCATATCTATCACATCTGTTAGTCGTCTTCACCATGGCAGCCTGCGGCTACACTTCTCCTGTAACTTCTATCTCCATCTACACTAGGAGACAAAAAGGGGAAAAGAGCGTGGGACACTGGACACCATGTCAGCGATGCATGGTTTATTTTCCTCGTAAATGTTTTGCAAAGCGATAATATTCTCTCACACAGAAAGTACAGTCATGAGTACAAGTACATGGGTGAAAAATAGAAAACAGACATAATTCATGTAGGCTAAAGACCTATTAGGCTGTAACTAATCAAAACTATTATATCAATTATTTCTTTCCCCCTTTTCTAAGGCAAACACAAAATCATTCGGTATATTCAGGACAACTGCTTATAATTCGGGACGTCTGGTCACCCTAGCTTAAACATATGGCCCAAGGCAATCGGAAAGCAATTGATAAAGAGCTGCCTTTGAAGTCGGCCAGTTGGGAGAGAATTATTCAAAGTTCTTCAGCTGGGTTTTTAACCTGATGCTCCCCTGGGAGTTGATGCCGCTTTAGAGATGCTTTGTGAGAGGCTTTCAAAGGAATGCTACAAATCAGCTAAAAGAGATTTTGCAATAAAGGTTGCGGAAGGAGATATACCACACACTGGTGAAAACAGCACATCCGTAATTATCTATGCTGCTAGCATAACCACCTGGAATCAAATGCATGTCTCCCGCATGCCTCATCCAAAGATTTCATCCTGGCAAAGGTAAATATTATGCTAAGCAGCGCTACTCTGCTAAAGTAGGAAAGGTTTCCAGCGTAATTGACAAATAGGACAGCTCTTCCTCAAGGAGGAGGATGGTGTTAGGGGCGACACCAGCCAAGCCAAGAGGCTAAAATGGATGCAGCATCAACTGGATCTGCTGTCAAAAAAAGCATTACATTACAGCCCAGGCACGTGCACACATAGACATCAAAGGGGGCTTGAGCCCCTGCCCTTTTATCCGTCTGCAAAAAGTGCCCTCTCCAGACCATGAATGCAGTTTTCACTATGGTGAAAGAAATGCAAATACCCCCTTTTCCATGCCATACCTGAAGGCAGCATTTACGAGCATTGCCTTGTCCAAACTCTCCTGAACTTGAATGCAGCATCTTATGTTCAAAGAATTGCAATCTCTGTGTAGAAATCCATGCCGTTACGCCACATGTCCAGTATTCACTTGATTATGCTTACTTCAGTGTGGCATGTAGCACCAAAAATAGCCGACCTCCAAGATCACACCGCCTGGAGCTTGGTGGTCTGCTATTTTCGACTTTCACGAAAAGGCCCTTTTTAGAAATTTCAGCCCCTGCCAATCTAACATTCTCTGTACAGTACGTCCCTATTACAGCCCTATGAAACAGAAGGAAGAACCCAAGAATGATCTGGATGGTGAATTGCTCAAGCGATTTCTGTGGGATCCTACAGTACACTACTACTATTACTACTACGTGTGCAATTAGTATGTGAAACTAAAATTGAGACTGTATTTGTTTGAGGAACACCTCACCCAAGCATGTGAATATGCATGTGCATACGTTTACGTAATCTATATGTACTGTATAGCCTGGAATCAGACGGGAAAAGAATGTTTGCCCTTGGCGGATTTGGGTCTGGCCCCGCTCAATTGTGAATCCATTTCCTCACCCCGAAGAGTAGCGTGACCAATCAGGGCCCAGTATTGGTCTGGTCTAACCAATTGTGTCCAGTGCCATCGTTTAACCCGCCCCTTGGAAAGAAAACCTTACATATAGAAGTACCAGACTCGTATCCACACAGACTCAGTGATATTGTCTACGCAAGGCTAACGTATATGTGCTGTGTGGTTGAAAGTGTGTGCACATGCAAATGCCCCTCCACACTTTAATACACAGACAGAGGACTTCAAAGATTTACAGAGCCTGTCTCCCCTCCTGCCTGCAATGCTTTTGTTTCTGTCTCTGGCCAGCTCCAGTTGTTATTCAAATATATGAGTTGCTTGGCAATGAGTCGCCTTGAGGTGCCCTGACTGAGTGGTATTCCCAGAGCAGCTCATTCAGCAAAACACTCCCATAGGACAGAAAAGGCCACCAAAATAATGTGGGCTTTGTGGGGGGTGGGGGAGAGATACCTCCCACCACACTACTCTTTCCTGTCTGTCTGTCTGTCTGTCTCTCTCTCTCTGCCTCGTGGGGGCACCACTCCTGACAGTACGGAAGGTTCAAAGTGGGGTCACACTTGTTGCTTTTATCAAATTGTCTATTCATCGTGTGTAAAAGCCCAGACGCCTCCCCATCCCCTGGGGGCTGCTGCAAGCAGAGAAAATGTTTGCCGTGCTGCCAGTTCCCAGCATGGGGGTGGGAGGTGGGGGTGTCTTTAAGGCTTTTAAGGGGGCGGCATAGCTTAGGGGTAGAGAAACCGTTACTAGAGCACGAAGGGTTCCCGAAGGGTTCCCAGTTCGAATCCGGGCTCCCCCTGAGTTAATGTCGAAGAGTCCTTGGGCAAGATTCTGAATCCCTAGTTGCTCCCGGTGAGTAGGTTGGTGCCTTGCATGGTTTCCTCCGTTACCGGTGTATGAATAATGGGTGAATGTAATGCACAATCTATGTAAAAGCGCTATATAAATGCACTCATCCTTTGTTTTCAAAACAATTAAAAAAAAAAAAATCTCACTCCACATTGTACGGTACATTGTACGGTCGTGAGACTGTCTTCTATATTGACAGCCCGTCAACAACTGCAGTCTCGCGACGATACAGACTGGCCCGTACAGGCCAGTCTGTGCTCTTTAGATACAGACTGGCCCGTACAGGCCAGTCTGTGCTCTTTAGATACCAAAAGATTCTGCACTGAAATCCAACAGATCAGACACAGAGAACAACGTGTGATGTATTTTATATTCCTAAAAACACATTATTTAGCACGAGTTTGCAATCTTTCAAATGTTTATTCATATGCTTGGCTTGACCACCATTTAGGGCTGTCACAATTATTACATAATCGTCTAATTGCAATTTTTTGACATAATCGCAATTATTTTGTCATAATCGTCATAATCGTGAATGTTGAACAATGTTCATACATTTTCAGAAATAGTGGAAATAGCAGATCTACAAGCTCACAACGCGTTGCATTGCGACGTGTTGTGAGCTTGTAGATCGGCTATTTCCACTAATGTTATTTTTTAAGTATTAAGTTGTCAAATATGTCAGTAGTTTCTTTGTGTATTTAGGTTATGTGTCATATCTGCCATGTGCAACTTCAAAGCCTAAAAGCCAAACAGTAATGTAATTATCAACGACAAAAACACAGTTAAATCGTTAATCGCAATTATTTGAGTGACAATAATATTGTCATGTAAAATGTCATATCGTGACAGCCCTACCACTCATGCTCAGGTAAACAAAGGAGATAACTATCAGAGGAGATGACAGTCAAACAAAAAAAAAAAAACTGATAACCAAGTCAAGTAAATGAAATGCTCTCCAGGGCCCAATAATATTTAACTACTGCCATTACAGAGCCATCCTATTGAAAAGCCATCAGAGGAGAAGAAAGGTGGGAGGTGGAAGCCATTATGTTTTCGTGAGTTTCGCCGGGTATTCATTACTCCCTCCACCTTTGACCTTATAGGTTTCCTTCGGGGGAATTTACTGTCACTCAGTGTCGGAACCACACGGGGCAGAGGTGAGGAGCGACAGCGCCGATGAGCACATCTAAAATCGTCTGTTATGTCACGGTCTCTCCGTTTAGCTCAAGCTCTTTTCTCTAATCACCTCCTTTATGCACCCTCCCACACACCCCTTCCCCTGCCCCGCGTCTCCCCCGGGCCCTGTTATTTCTTACAAGACATTTCAGATCCAGTCCCTTCATTGGCATCATATTCCCAGGGGTGTCACACCAAATGCTGGGCCCTGGGTGGGTACAAGGATTCACTGCGTTATTTTGGGCTTTAACTATTAAAAATAGCAGATATACAAGCTCACAGCGCAGCACCGAGTGCCGCGTTGCAAGATTGTAGATCTGCTATTTTTGAAAAATCTTGAAAATTTGTGCAAATCTTTGACGTTTTTTTTTTCTATGTCAGTGGTGCTCAAACGTTTTCATGTGAAGGACCCCCAAAATGATATGTATTTGGCCACGGACGTCCATCTCAAAATATTTAGTATATATTTTATTTGCTTAAAAAATACATAATATTCAAAGTTTTGCACACAGAGCTTGTATATCTGCTATTTTTCAATAGCTAAAGTATACAATAATTAAGGCCCCTCCACCGACCTTGGGCCCTAGTAACTCAGTCCCACTCCCCCCCCTTGTGACACCCCTGCATATTCCTTCACCTTAAAAAGCCCCCTTTTCTTTCTGTCCCTAACCCTTCTCCTCTCTCACCCTCCCCCCACACTCCCCCTGGCTGTCGTTCAGACAGAAGGGATATATAGTGGAGAGTAATAGCGGCCACAGTGAGTAATGGCTAAGCTAATGAAACATTGTCTCCCAGCTCATTTCTTGTTCACCCATTCTATCTCTCTCTCTCTCTCTCTCTCTCTCTCTCTCTCTCTCTCTCTCTCTCTCTCGCTCTCTCTCTCTCTCTCCTTCCCTCTCCCTCTCTACGTCTTGCTCTCTTTCTCTCAGAGAGCTGCTGACTCAACAGACCAATCAGCCTATCTCTCAGGGGTGAGTCCTAGGGCGTACATAGTGAGGCGCCACACTCCTTCAAAAAATATCAAATTAAGGCATAGCCACGCATGAGAGCATATCCCTTCACTGAACAGATTCCTCACACACAACTCATGCACGTTTGCAGGTAGACGTGCCAATCTCACGTACAGACACACACACGGGCGCACACACATGCACACGCGCGAGTAGACACACACTTCATCAGAGTTGCAAAGCTTTTAGAAGGGTATTCACTGTGAAGGTGCTGCTACAGAATTTCTTCAAAGAACTGTGGGAGAGGACATTTTTTGTCTTCTTTTCTAAAACACATCAATGTGACAGTACTGTAAATTCAGATTCCCTCCCAATAAACTACAGGTATTACATGTGTAGCCCTATTGGGCTTCCCGTCCCATGTGCCTGTGCCAAATTGGACACGGGCAACGGCCTACATGGGAACGAACGATGCAAGGATCAATTCAGCCAAACCTATTTTCATGTGCAGTAAGTGGCATTCCCTAAGGCTCATTATAAGAAAACCTGCCTAGCACCTGCCTAGCAATGGAACTGGAATTCCAAGCTAATACAGTAGAAAGAACAGGCTTTCTTTTCCTGGAATTTTAGCAAGCTGAAATAGAAGCAATTGCTCTTGCATTAATAAAAAGTAAAGGTAACACACACAAAAAATTGTTTGATATTACCAAACCTGCCTACCGATGATACCAATGGTAGGGAGGTAGACTGCATAGCAAGTACCGAAATGGTTTGAATGATTACTAGTGAGGACCAATTGTATGAAGATGAGGTTGAAAACGGCTGAAGTGCTCCTTTAAGTTTGCTGGATCAGTTTGTGTGATTTAAATTAATACACTTTATATATTTGAGGCCTTTCCGTACCTTTTGTATTACCCATCTTACTTGACTTTATTGTCTCAGCCAGGCTGAAGGCGTGGCCGGGACTATGTTTTTAAGCCCCTCATATTACACCTGACCTGGCGGAGACCTGCACTCCGAGGAGCACTTTTTCCGAGTTTATCTATCTGATCCAGTTTAATTGGTTCCCCATTCTCAATAACTTCACAGACTTGAACCCAAGAAATCTAATTTAAATTGAAAGAACCAGTTGTGCCCCTAATCCACTCACCTGCGCCAGAATGTTAGAGTAGAGAGAGGGTTGCATGGCATGTGGTGGGGGAACAGGTGCTGCAGGGTAATTACAAGCACAGCAAGCTTTTAATTATATCTCTCTAGTATGAACTGTTAATGAATGTGAACCTCATGCAAATAGAACTGAGTGCCTACCGTGTGGCGCAATTCATTCTTTCCTGTTAGAAACACTGAAAGGCAGCGTGCAAAGTACAAGGCCGTGTGCAAATCTATTCACCACCTAATCACAGTTAATCGCTTTCAATCTGGGGCCCCTATTTTGGAGCAGTCTTAAAGGCATTAAAAAAAAACATTGAATTCAGAGAGCTTGATGTTGACTCCTGTCCACCTTCAACATTAACTCATTGGGTGCATAGTCCCAATAGTCACGAGAATGTTTCTATAGAGCATCGCAGCGGAAGTGGATTCCTGGGGTCACTTAATATTCCCCATTCATTTTCACCATAGACTTTTACAAATATATTTATAACAATTATGTTAAGCCTCGAACCAAGCCATCCAGGATGGAGGTGAATCATGACCATATAACCTTTGATCCTATGTGAAAACATATTTTAATATTACATTATTTGATATACTACATTTAATAACTACCCTTTGTTTAGCGATTTTCAAAATGTTCTTTTCATAGAAAAAAAGGTTATATGGTCATGATTCACCTCCATCCTGGATGGCTTGGTTCGAGGCTTAACATAATTGTTATAAATATTTTTGTAAAAGTCTATGGCGAAAATGAATGGGGAATATTAAGTGACCCCAGGAATCCACTTCCGCTGCGATGCTCTATGAAGCTCACTGCCTTTCTTCTCTTACCTTTTAACGTGGTCGCGAGAATATCCGTCGTGCAAGATCGGACTTCAACCATGAATCGTGTCGTGTTTACGTTGTCCACAGCTTCAAAATAAATAAAAAAGTTTGAAAAACCCGACCATCCGTTCAAGAACTAGCTCCCGTGTTGTATAAACAGTGAGTGAATGGAACCATCCCATGGCTCGGAAGGATCTGCTTCCGGTTGCCATGGTAATAGTGCAGCGATCAAATGGGTCCGTGCAGAAACCGGTCCGAGAGGTTTAGTTCCGCTTTTTTAGTTCCGGTTTTCGATTAAAAATATATATATTTTAATTAAAGCTTATTAAATTCTCAGGATTATCGGGCCTGGCAGGGAGCTACATAGAAAGGGTTATTTTTGGCAGGGACTGTAACACATTTCAGTGAAATCTCTGTCAACCTCGGAATGCATTGTTGCACTTTAAAAATCATCCACTTTGCCTTCAGACTGCATTCCAACTTCCTGCCGCAGGTTGGGCCAGATATTTTAGCCATTATTAACTGCTCACTTTCTACTGGTATTTTCCCTTCTAGTGTATTTTAGACATTGTCATGATCTGTGTGTTCTGTCTCCCTGTTGTGTTTTATTTAGGGCTGTCACAATTATTACATAATCGTCTAATCGCAGTTATTTGACATAATCGTGATTATTTTTCATAATCATCATAATCGTTTCCATGTTGAAAAATGTTCATATATATTTTTTAAAGTAAAAAAATAGTGGAAATAGCCGATCTACGCATGCGACACGTTGTGAGCTTGTAGATCGGCTATTTCCACTATCAATGTTCTTTTTTAAGTATAAAGTTGTCAAATATGTCAGTAATTTCTTTGTATATTTAGGGTATGTGTCATATCTACCATGTGCAACTTCAAAGCCTAAAAGCCAAACAGAAATGTAATTGTCAAAACACAATTGTTTGAGTGACAATTAATCGCCATGTAAAACGTCATAATCGTGACAGCCCTAGTTTTATTGTAGTGTTCCTTGTTTCTTAATGGTAGTGAAGGTTTTACTTTATTTTATTGTGAGGCCATATAGACCCTGGGAGAACTATATAGTTTAATTGGTTAAAACCTTGAATGGTCAGGCTCCTGCCTACTGTATACTGTATCTGCGATCTTTTAGCAGCCAAAATTAATGAGCCTAATCACCAGTGCTTGGGAGGGATCCTCCAGCAGGTCTTACTAGTGGTTCCAAAATCTTGACTTGTCAGTAAAGGTGACTGCCGGGCATTTGCTTTTCAGGCTCCTCAACTGTGGAACTCCTTGCTATTTACGTGAATTATTTTATATTTTTCATCCGTTTTTATGGCAAAGCACTTTGTAGCTCAGTTCTATCTACCTCATTCCGTGGGAATTTACTGGAGATTTTTTTGCACCACACTTCCGGTTAACAGCAGACATACAAGCTCAAGTCGCGTCGCAGATGCAACTGTTGTGAGCTTGTAGATCACACTCGGCTGCGGCGCCGGAAGCTCCGTGCAACTTCTGCGCAATACCCGATGGGACGTGGGAAAGTTGTGGATAATGATGCCATATAAATTAAGTTATTACTATGGTTAATTATTGTTATTATTATGAATTATTATTATTATTCACGTTCCACAGTCGACCCTGACTTGTTTTGTTACAGTAATACCCATCTTAGCCCTGAACCCTCCATCCTTCCATCTCTCCTTCCACTCCCTTCCATCAAGGACAGAACACTCATAATTGATTCCCTGCAAAACCCCCCAAACGATTTGTATGTAATCTTTTTCCAGCATGCACGTGTGTGTGTGTGTGTGTGTGTGTGTGTGTGTGTGTGTGTGTGTGTGTGTGTGTGTGTGTGTGTGTGTGTTTGTGCGTGCATGTGCATGTGCATGTGCATGTGCATGTGCATGTGCATGTGCACGTGTGTGGTGTGTGTATGTGTATACTATATCTTGGTTGTGTGGCTGAAAGATGATTGGCTGAACAGTACGGTGTAAACTGCACAATCTGGGAGAACAGCAGTGGGGAAGTTTGGCACGACTCCCAAGTCTGTCTGTCCGTCTGTATGTGCATCCACCTTAACCTGCCTGATTGTCTGTCTGTCCGTCTGTATGTGCATCCACCTGCCTGCTTGTCTGTCTGTCCGTCTGTATGTGCATCCACCTGCCTGCTTTGTTGAGTTTTGTCTCTCTGTTGATGTCTCGTCACAATAATCACATAATCGAATGATCGCAATTATTTGATCAACGCAATTCTTTAGCATAATTGTCAGAATCGTTCCATTCATCTTTATTACTGTACATTTGTTCAGTGGTGTAAAGTAACTAAGTAGATTTACTTGAGTACTGTACTTAAGTACAATTTCAAGGTATTTACTTGAGTAATTCCATTTTCCAGTACTTTTACTTCTACTCCACTACATCTCGGGTCCAAATATTGTACTTTTACTCCACTACAATTATTTGGAAACTTTAGTTACGGTAGTTACTTTGCAAATATAAAGGATTATATTATAGAACATGCATGAATCCACTTTAGCCCTATTTTATACCTAGGCTATTTGAAAATAGACAAGCTCACAACGCGTCGCGATGCGTTGTGAGCTTGTAGATGTGCTATTTTCAAACATATGAGAATGGAGCGTTTTTTGTCAGTAGAGGATTTCTGCAAAAAACACTCCATTCTCAATGAAATGCATTGGCGGATTCCACTCTAGGTATTTTGGTGTGAGGGCACCCTAACAGAGTATTATTATATTGCAGTATTAATACTTTTACTTAAGTAAAAATTGTGAGTACTTTTTACACCACTGCATTTGTTACATTTCAAAGAATTGCGGAAATAGCAGATCTTCAACCTCACACGATGCAACGCGTTGTGAGGTTGTACAGTATATCGGCTAACTGTGGATCGGTCTTCCTGCTCATTTGGTTCCCGTGCTCGTCTTATTCAGCAGTAAGACACACCAGCCAGGCCAAGTGGTAGACTTAGGGCTTTTACAATAAAACACAAATAGGCTGCAAATCGCATTAGGGCGGTAGAGGGATGTCTTTACCGATTGAAAACCTATTCCACGGACAATGTACTCACACTGACAGGCAGGACATGCGTTTGTCTCAAACAAAGCCTGTGATTCTGCAGTACAAAAGGGAATGCTTTCACATCAAATAACATAATGGGAGATGCAGTTTTTCTTCTTTACACTGGGGAATCTACCCACATTTTATTATGCGGCTGAAGACAGTTGTGCTGTGGTCAGTGTGTATCCAATGACAATGGCCAGATATGTATCAAAACAGGAGTCTTCTCTTAATGCGTGTAACATAGAAGCCTGCTGGCAGAAACCCACAGTAAAGTGTTCATTTAACTCTAGAGCAGGGGTCTTCAACGTTTTCAGACCAAGGACCCCTTAGTTGAGAGAGAGATGAAGCAGGGACCCCCACAACCTTTCCAGAGATTCAATATAGTTTCATTGTTTGACAGCACAATCATCGGTGTATTTTGGATTCACGTCAATTTGTGTTTTCAGATACGTATTTAACCACTTGAACCGTCAATACTTAACTTGACATTTCACGCTGTACTTAGTCTGTTCTTTTTTCCCTATACACCAAACACCTTTGCCAAAAATAGCCGATCTACAAGCTCGTTTTGGGGCTTTTTATGCCTTTATTGATAGGACAGTAGACTGACAGAAAATGGGGGGAGAGATGGGTTGTGACACGCAGCAAAGGTCGTCCGGATCGGAAATCGAACCGGCGACGCCACCAGGCATCCATGCCCATGTGGCAATGCCTAAGTGGTATGCGCCTGGACCAGTAGGCCAGCGGGTGCCACTGGAAGTCAATTTTAGCCAATCAGGATGGAATATGACCAATCTGAAAGACCCGTATTGTTTAATGACTATAGAGATACTGTGTACAGACTTGCATGATATTAGTCCCGACTCCCGGGCCATGCCTTTCAGCCTGGCGGAGACGATGAGAACAGAGAGACTGCTGCTGTGCTCAATGCCAGCACTGTATCACTTTTCACATTTCAGCTCAAAATACAGCATACAGCAGTCTGCACTAGGGCATTCACGAATAGTGATTTTTTTTTTAGTATTCGGATTATTCGACCTCAAAGTATTCGAATAGTTGAATATTCGACAGGACTGGCCAAACTGTCAAATATTAAGTACAAGAGGCAAACATTGTGTAAATAGCCGATCTACAGGCTCACAACGCCTCGCTATTTTCACAATATTTATCTGCGGAACCGAGTCAAATTAAATGTAATAACTACAGTTCCAAGTGCTTGTCAGGGTGGGTGTCCCCAGTTCAAATATGTTTATTTTGGGGGTCACGGCCTAAAAAGGTTTGAGAACGCCTGGTATAAAGCATTAAAAAATTCATCCACCAGGGGCATTGACAACTCATTCTTATGACTTCCTATCTAGCCAAGCTGTATAAACTATATATATAACAATAAAATAAAATAAGCGAATATTCGACTTTGGTGAACAACGTCGAATAGTGACTTTGATATTCGAATGTTCGAATATTTGGTGAATGCCGTAGTCTGCACTAGGGATGGGACGATACGCGATATTATCGTTTATCGTCATAAAAAACACTCACGATGATCGTATTGTGGAGATTTAATGTATCGTGATATCGTGCTCTGTCATTCACTGGGATCAATTCACCTTTTATTTGCCGAGCTGCATATCCGGTACCATTTTAAACCCTCTATAATTGGTGAGAGGTACTTATAATATACGTACCTCCACCGGCTGTCAATCTGTCCGTCACTACACTCTCT
This sequence comes from Nannobrachium achirus, assembly GCF_963921795.1. Taxonomy (NCBI): domain Eukaryota; kingdom Metazoa; phylum Chordata; class Actinopteri; order Myctophiformes; family Myctophidae; genus Nannobrachium; species Nannobrachium achirus. The sequence continues at coordinate 63,267,043 of NC_137815.1, read as the reverse complement.
ATCAAATGTCTTTGCCAAAAAAATAGCCGATCTACAACTGCGACGCGTTGTGAGCTTGTAGATCTGCTATTTTTTGGCACATGTTCCACCCCACCAGGATAATGGATTTTGATTATCACGATAATATCGTAAATCACGATTTCTTTCGTCACAACAATCATGATATGAAATTTTTATATCGTCCCATCCCTAGTCTGCACTGGAAATGCTTTAATTGCAATGCTGGAATTCATCTTTTTTTTGTCTTTTCCATGGTGATAAATGTTGACTACAATGGATCATGTGTCTAGAACAAGCTGCAGAGAGTACTATAATAAATCGGGAAGTAAAAAAAAAAAAATGGGTGGGTGGTTGTGCTGACTGGAATGCTTCAGTGCACTGCAGAAGCTGAACCGGGCTCCAGTTGATAATCATCTGCTTGTGGCGGGCGAGCAAGGGAGAGAGAGCGGACGATACAGAGCAGATGGCACTGTTCATAGTTTTTTTATTTTGCTTCGGATGCTTCCTCTGAATATAAGAAACGCTCTGCTGAATGCCAAGCTCGGCGGGGAGAGGAGAAAGCAAATTGAAGCCCTCCTGCACGCCAGCCCTCCCTCCATTGTTGTGTGCGTGCTCCAATTCCAGAGTGACAGGCGAATTGTGCTCGTTCATTAATGAGGGGAATGGACAAGCCACGCGGGAATTCCATTACCTCATTCACTCACTAAGTCACTCACTCATCCTCCCTCTCTCTCTCTCTCTCTCTCTCTCTCTCTCGCTGACATGCCCAAGTTGATGAAAAGTGATTCTGTTGTTCCAGCAAATAACCAGGAGAAATAGTACAACTCCAATTCAATTAAAGAGTAATGATTTAGTGTTTCAGCTACCGATGGCATTCAGCCTAAATGGAATTGGCATTCCACTCGTAGTACAGTGCTGATGTGATGTTTCCTGAACAGATGGAGGCCACGGAGAGAGCCCTAATCTGTACGTTGGGGCCGACTACCATGGTTTTATCACCAAACATGCTAGCCCTTTCAAACTAGAAATGAGACAATATTGCATGAGGTTTAAATGTCAAGCTCGGTGGCATTTCAGTGAGCAATGATAATGAGAAACCAGCTGGAATTCATATCACACACCGCCTCATTTGAATGCTTTTTTTTTTTTTTTTTTAAGGAGAGTGTAATTCAAGTTCAACACCGTGGACCTTACTGGGCCATTTGAATAAATTAACCCACTTTTTGTGGAATGTGTTTACGCAGTCGAGCTCATCTACTGGAGAACGAGGCCAGTGGGCCTAAAGGAACAATAGAGAATAGTGAGTGTGCATGCAGTACGTGCGTGTATGGGTGTGCATGTGTGTGTCTGTCTGTGTGAGTGTGTGTGTGCGTGCACCATGTAGGGATGGGACGATAAGCGATATTATCATGTATCGTGATAAAAAACACTCACGATAATCGTATCGTGGAGATTTAATTTATCGTGATATCGTCCTCCGTCATGCACTGGGATCAATTCACCTTTCATTTGCCGAGCTGCATATCCGGTACCAGTTAAACCCTCTATTAGTAAAATGTACTTATAATATACACACTTGATACAGTCTTTTTTTCACTCTCTATCAAATGTCTTTGCCAAAAAATAGCCGATCTACAAGCTCACAAGCTTGTAGATGAGCTATTTTTTGGCAAATGTTCCGCCCCAGGATAATGGATTTTAATTATCGTGATAATATCGTAAACCGCGATTTCTTTTGTCACAATAATCGTGATATGACATTTTCATATCGTCCCACCCCTCGCACCATGTGTTTGGGAGAGAAAGAGAAACTGTGAGAGGACAGATTGGCTCTCAGAAGAGACTCAGTAGTCAGTTGCAGTAACTGCTCACATGCAGTTAATGCCCGCCTATTGGCATCCCTTTGATGGTGCCAATCTATGTCCCCGAGCACCCAGCAGGCATCTGTGGCTCGCACCCAGCCACCCCCCGCCCCCCACCCCCCCACCCCCATGCCTCTGATTCCCTGCCCCCCCTGCCTTACTCTACATCCGCCACGAGCAGTGGGGTGCTCAGTCATGACTCTAGAACTGGTCCGCTGGGCGCCCAACGTGCCTGTTCTGCATGTTAGCAAGGGCATCACGCTGTGATCATTTGTTACAGCTAGTACGTTGCAAAGGAATCTGTTGTAAGAGCCAATCATTTTGCTCATGTCACGTGCCAAGATGTCACATATCATCAACCGTTATCGTTGTTATCAAAAGGATCCCTCCGTGTGGGGGTTCAGCACTAAAATCAAACACATCGATTGAATTGATTATGAAAGATTATTTATATTATAGAAAATATTTATTTTAGGGGGGTTCATGTTTTGCTTGTGATATGAAATAATGTTTATTATATAAATAGAGTAACATAAATGTGTGAAGTCAGACTAAACAAAATCAGTCGATTACAAAAAATTTATTAGAATCGATCCTGGATATATACAATATATATTTCTTCTCTCTCACATCGATCCTTTGGATCATATATACATACAGTGTATATATTAGGGATGGGACAATAAGCGATATTATCGTTTATCGTGATAAATCATATTGTGGCGATATAATTTATCGTGATATCGTCCTCTGTCATGCACTGGGATCAATTCACCTTTTATTTGCCGAGCTGCATATTCGGTACCACTTAAACCCTCTATAATTGGTAAAAGGTACTTATAATATACGTTCACTCTCTATCAAACGTCTTTGCCAAAAAATAGCCGATCTACAAGCTCACAACACGTCGCAATGTTCCGCCCCAGGATAATGGATGTTGATTATCGCGATAATATTGTAAACCGTATCTGTCATGAAATATAACTACGTGTTTAGTACTCTGCTGGTGCAAGCCATCGCTGTGGAGACATTTGGGGGGCACGTGGCCACCCTCTGCCTATTTGTGCAATCTTTCTGTGCCAGGCGTGGGCACGGGCACAGGTTGGCATAAATGACTGACTTGGATGTCAGGACCGAGGCTCCTGCCAGTGGGCCTCAGTCTCCATTGTTAATTGGCTGCTGGAGTTTAATTTAAATAAGTGTGGATAAAAAAGAAAGGCTTTTTCCACCGTGAGTGAACGTGCACGTCTAAAGCAGAAAGCTGTGAAACTGTGAAAAACACCAGATTTTAATTGATTTGACTTTCACTTTGTGTTAAATACAACTACTGTTGCTAGGCTTCTTTTTGGGCAGCTGGGGCTTTGTGGAGTGCATTCAAGGGTGTATGTGTATGTCTTTGCGATGTGCGCCTACCGTTTTTTTTTTTTTTTTTTTTTGTCTTAAGCCTTCTGCAGCCCATCTGAGATGAATCATGAGGCAAAGCATGATGATGGAGGGGCCCTGTCAGCAGCCACCGTTGTGGCCTTGATTCAATAATACAAATAAAACTAACCGGCTGAAACATTACAACAAGCCTCAGTGCGAGGTAGACATGACAGTGGGGACCGCATAGCAAATATTCATTCTCAAAAGAGAAATGACGAAACAAGGGGAGAGTCAAAGAGCAAAGCAAGGAAGACAAAATGACCGAGGAAGAGTGGCATTAAAGGAAATGGCAGAGTGATAGTGAGAGAGACAAAGGGATGGGAGAGACAGATGGAGATAGAGGGAAAGAGAGAGAAACAGGAGAGAGAGGCAGAGAGAGACAAAGCGGCAGAGCATTAACTGTTTTCTTGAGTTAAGCTCCTCACCCTGTCTCTCCTCGCCAGCATGTCATTAATGCAACCCTTGTCTGCTCAGACTATGCTGAGTGCTGCAGCACCCAGCCATGTGATAAAAGGGCCCCTCCCTTTCATCCCTATGTGTGATATTCATCACTGCTCCCTTGCAAATCATTTTGACACTGTACACAGCATAACCCTCCGTGTTACTTTAACCGGCCGCATGTTGTACAAACGCCTAAATTGCTTCTTTATTTTAGAAAATCTAAATGAGTAACTGCCACTGGGCATCATGTCATGGTGTCGTTCTTTACGACTATGCGTCAGTGATGCAGATGGCAATAGTCCCGCCGCACCCTCCCAACCTTTTGCAGTGTACATACAGAGACGGTCAGTGGTGGACTATGACTAGGTATATTTACAGTACTATACTTAAACTAGAAATACTGTTCCTACGAAACAGTGTGAGCTCGCATGTAACACCATGTATGGGCATAAAGATCTAGCCTTTGGCTGCACCTCATTGGCTAAGGGCCCTGCCTTTGTACTGTCGAGGAGAACTTGACTGATAGATAAATAATGAAGATAACATACGTGTGCTTGCTTTCAGCGAGCCCACAATAAATGTTTTGTGTATCTGTACCTGTACTATATTTGTATTTTTTAATAATTACAAAAGAAAAGAAAAATATTTTTTTCTTTTTTTATATGAGAGCATCAACAGCACTCCAACGTTTGACTCCACTACTGCACATTACTATAAGGAAAACAGTACATGAATTAACCACTTAAGCCCTATTACAAAATAGAGAAAATAGCAGATCTTCAAGCTCACAACGCGCCACAGTGTTATGAGCTTGTAGATCGGATATCATTTCTGGAAAATCTCTAAAATGTCTAAATACCAATACAGCAATGCATTGATATTACATAGAAGACTTACTTTGTAATGTGTATGCATAAACACTTCGCTATTATGCTCAAAATTATGTACTTTTTTTGACTGAACTCCCAGTCAAATACAAATTTGACTGGGAGTATCTATACTTTGACTCAAGTACTGGGGTTGAGTACTTTGTCCTGCAGGCTATAGCTCCTCCTTCCCCAAACCAAAGAGAGAGAGAGAGGCCCAGATTATATCCACTGTCAGCACCCGAACCTCTCTTTACGCTTCAAAGACACATCCAGGTGGAGGAGCTGTGAGGTGAGCCCTACGGCCAGACCCTGCTCTGCCCCTCTTTACCAAAAGAGAGACGTACCACTGAGCTCCACTAAATGTGGTTTCACTATATATTTTAAGAATCTCTTCTCTACAGTACATAATTATGGAAGAGGTGATGGATGCCATGTGCTATAATGGCCCCAGCAGCCAAAGAAAGGCAAGGGTCAGGGGCCACTGATATGCCAGCTGTGAGGAGTCAAATTATCATGTCTTTACTTGGACACATACAGTAGATACTTTAGCTGCAGCTGAGAGTCAGTTTTTTGTTACATTTCCTGTTGGTGTGGGAGGACATCTTTGACCTTTGCCTCCTTGTTCCCTTGCTCCCTAGCTGCTTTGAATTAAGTTTCTAGTCTTCTCGTATAAGAAAGCAATTTGCACTTGACTTTTCTTTTACGCATATATGCATATGAAAATCTCCTCTAAAGCTTTGTTGACATATTATGCTAAATGGTAAATGGTGCATTTATAATAATAGCGCCTTTATCCAAGGTGCTTTACAATGATTGTGCATTACATTCACCCATTCACTCACACATTCATACAGTACACCGATGGCGGAGGAAACCATGCAAGGTTCAGCATCTTGCTCAAAGACACTTCGGCACTAATACTCTTGAGGAACCCCGAAATCGAACTGAGAACCTTCTGGTTGCCAATCGGCTGCTCTACCTCCTGAGCCACTGCCGCCCCACTCTCTTCTTTTGCAACATGATTTACAGATCAAGATTATGACAGGGGAAAGATTGACGTTATCACTGTCAGTGTATTCAGTCTTCCCGTGCATGTATTTATGCTTCTACCTTGCCATGTATTACATGTGGTACAGTACATGCTGTACATGAATAAATGCATATTCAAAAGAAAAGCTGTCCAAAGAATCATCAAGTCGCAATATTGTTTCCTTTTCCCTGCCAGCATCTGTGAAATCCATTAACCGTAGAAAATCAAAAAGAATACATACACACACGTGTCTGTTTGCGCAACTGTGTGTAGTGTGTATATATGTGTAACCTCCATAGCACTGTCCTTGATACAAATAAATACTTAAAAGAGAGACGCTGCCTGTGGCTGAATGGCAGTATTTACACAGAGAATGCCAGAAAAGTCGACCTCTTTCAAAGTCGACCCCAAACTCGTTTCCCAACGGGTCTGAGGCCTTAGCTAGATGCAGAATAGACAAAAATCAAATATTTGCTTCTGGGGGTCCCTGGAACAAAATATTTTGTGATGGGGGTCCGTAGCCAAATACATATCATTCTGGGGGTCCTTCACATGACAAAGTTTGAGAAACACTGATGGCCACATAAGTTTTTTTTTCAGAAAATTGTTATGATTTAGAAGACATTTGTAGAATGTGCCTATCAGTGGTTAACTCTCCTACTGCCAGATTATTTATTTATTTATTGGGTCTGGCGCCATCAAAAAGCGGCTTACCTTTGCGACGTTATAGTAGATAGACAGACAGACATTTATTTATTTATTTTTATTTTTTTTGGTTGTGCAATAGTGCACTTTGGTCTGCCAGGCAGCAGAGGGCGGCGTCATGCGAGAATGAATGTGAATTGTCCTGCTATGTGTTGCCGTACATTCAGAGCAGTCACTGGCTACCATGGCTACAGAGCCTCCGGGCCAGAGGAAATCAACAAGGAAGTGAATTGTTCTCCGTTGATCTAACGCATAATGGATTTTTTACACCATCACAGCGGAAAATGTGTTTACAGTAAACGGCCGCGCGACCCCTCATCAGCTTACAGTCATCAGACGAACGAACCGAACGAGCGCCGTATTGGCATCGAGGTTCTGTAAAAAATGGGGCGAGCGTTATCGTTCAAAGCGTGGGGAGAGTTAAGGACCCCCAAAAAGTATTTTTGGCCGTGGACCCCCATCTCAAAATAGTTTGTTCCACGGATGGACCCCTGCTAACCTTTTTGTTCCAGGGACCCCCAGAAGCACAGATTTGATTTTAGTCAAATCTGTGGCTAATTTTAGCCACAGACCCGTTGGGAAAAGAGTCTGGGTCGACTTTGAAAGAGGTCGACTTATCTGGCTACCTACACAGACACCCTATACAGGCCTCTCAGAGTCACAACACTTAAAGTCCATGTATTAGCCCTGAGGGAGCCATTCATTTGCTGATCCTTTCCTGATACCAAACTCTCATATTTCAACCCGTTTTATCAGCTGTTTGCAGCACCCCACGTGGTGATAACATTAGATGGATGATGTGCTTTAATGACTGAACCCCCCGCCATGGAGTCACCGCTCAATGTTTCCACATCTCCACATCCTTTTGGATTTGTGTTGATGTTTTAGCTATCCTCAGAACGCTGGATCTTTTCATTTTATCTCGTAGTCTTTCATGTTTGTGTGAAATTTAGACGTGTAAATTGGACCTTTTATTCAGTCTAAAGACCAATAAAAACCACAACCGTTGGACGGGACTAGGGTTGGGATCCGGAACGAGGATCAGAATGCTAGCGTCCTTCGAGACTGACAGAGCTAACGTTAGCACAGCAGCAAAACTACTCACGAGTGTGGTTGCACTTTACTAGAGAGGAAAAAAAGCAATTTGCAATTGACTTTTCTTATACGCATATATGCATATGAAAATCCTTAGTTGACATATTATGCTAAATGGTAAATGGTGCATTTATATAGCGCCTTTATCCAAGGTGCTTTACAATGTTTGTGCATGAGATAAGGATTTCACTTTTC